>NC_080640.1:39383545-39623761 GCF_027579445.1 Ammospiza nelsoni
TTCTTGGAGGTAAATAAGGGAAAATAAAGCTGATGCTTTCAAGATTAATGACTAATGACAAATAATTGTGGAACAGCGATGAGAAGGCAGAATGGAAACAAGAAGCAGGCAGGAGAACTAGGCATTAGGTCTGATGGTGAATTTAAGACCATTAATTCATAATTGTAGCCATTACAACCAGGAGTTTCAAGTGAGTTCAGCAACATTAAGAGCTGCTGGATGTGGTGCCTCTCCCAAAGAACCTGTCTGTTATTTGGGATTCTAAGTGAAGGCTGAACGGCTGTGAAAAAAGCTGATCCTCATCTCATATCAGGGGTGTTTGGAGGAACCTCTGCCCTGCAGAAGGATGGAATGAGGACAGAGAAGACACGAGCTCCCCATCCTCCTTCTCCAGGCACAAAATGAGCCACTTTGCCCACACTCATGAGCTCCTGAGCTTTTCTTTCCCCCCACAGGAGGCGCAGATCCTCTGCCTTTGTCAGAAAGCAGCAAACACCAGTCCCAGCAGCTGGATGTGCCTGTCCTCCCTCACTTCGCTTTTTCAAAGGGGAAATCAAAGTATTTCACGGCATCCAAAGGTCTGCTCCCAACAGCATGGGATAATAGGCAGGGCACAGGGTGAAGGAGCATGGGTTTTTGTGGTTTGAACAGTGTCCATCCTTCTGAGGAGGGGGTTAATGTGCTGCCTGTACCACATCCCTGCGAATCACATCTGTTTAATTTAATGAGAAAACTGACAGTTCGCTGTGACCAGCAAAGCCTGTCCTGCTCTGCGTCACCCAGGAGTTACAAAACAGCCAGTTTTCCTCCAATCCTGGAATATTTACTTTTAATATTTATTATTATTATTATTATTATTATTATTATTATTATTATTATTATTATTATTATTATTATTATTATTTATTTATTTATTTTAAATCACATCTATTTAATTTAATGAGAAAACCAACAGTTCACTGTGACCAGCAAAGCCTGTCCTGCTCTGCGTCACCCAGGAGTCACAAAACAGCCAGTTTTGCTCCAATCCTGGAATATTTACTTTTAATATTTAATATTTCTTATTAAATAATAAAAAAATAAAAATAAAAATAAAATAAAAATAAAATTAAAAATAAAAATAAAAATAAAAATAAAAATAAATAAATAAAAATAATGTATTCTATAATATAATAATATTTATTTTTAATCACATCTATTTAATTTAATGAGAAAACTGACAGTTCACTGTGACCAGCAAAGCCTGTCCTGCTCTGCGTCACCCAGGAGTCACAAAACAGCCAGTTTTCCTCCAATCCTGGGATGTTTACAGCTGGAAAGGATGGGAACAGAAGGAACACAGTTAAATCTCAAGCAAGATGCCTTCCTCTCAGATCTTGCATTCACAATAGACAGAGGCACTCAAACCAGCCTGACAGGGTACACAAGACTCTTGGCAGCCTGGCAGAGCTCTGTTCCTCGCAGAGATCAATCAAAGCAACAGAGAGGCTTGTCAGGGAAGCGTGGGATCAGCTGTTTTCTCCTCGTTTGACTGCGGTCTTCTCCCCTCTGCTTGATTCGCTTCATCCTTTCGGTGTTTCCCTGGTGGGAAACCTCTGAGGTTAACCTGAGGTTCTGCAAAGTATTAATAACCTGAGGTTCTGCAATGTATTTCAACTTAACCTTCCAGCTGGTTTGAAGCTTGAAGGTTCTCTCAGACCCTTGCCAAGCACCTTGCAAGGGGAGGAAGTGTCCTCATGGTATGGGAGTCATCCCTTTCTCTTTACCAACAACTGAGAGAGAGACCAACAGCAAAGCACTGTTTCCTTCAGGGCCTTTGGCTTCTCCTCCAAACCTTTTCCCCTCCCTTTTCATTGAGATCAGACCCCATTATTTTCCCTGTGCTTGAGGCACATTAAAACCCACAGCTATTAAACTGTGTTTGATGCACAGAGAAAACCACTCTGAGTGCAACCTGAGAGCCCCTGACGTTACAGTGAGGAAGAAGAGGAGGAGGAGGATTAAGGCAGGATGGTAAAATGTCCTTTCCACAGTCACTTTATTTATTATTTTTTCCCTGATAATCCTATTTTTACACGTGCCTACCAGATGTTCCCCATATCACACTCAGTACAGCAGAGGAAAGGAATGGAGGAAAGGATGG
Organism: Ammospiza nelsoni; assembly: GCF_027579445.1. Classification (NCBI taxonomy): domain Eukaryota; kingdom Metazoa; phylum Chordata; class Aves; order Passeriformes; family Passerellidae; genus Ammospiza; species Ammospiza nelsoni. The sequence goes on from NC_080640.1 coordinate 39,385,689, forward strand.
AGGAAGGGATGGAGGAAAGGATGGAGGAAGGGATGGAGGAAGGAATAGAGGAAGGGATGGAGGAAAGGATGGAAGAAGGAATGGAGGAAGGGATAGAGGAAGGGATGGATGGAGGAAAGGATGGAGGAAGGGATGAGGAAGGGATGGAGGAAAGGATGGAGGAAGGGATGGAGAAGGAGATGGAGGAAGGGATGGAGAAAGAGATGGAGAAAGGGATGGAGGAAAGGATGGAGGAAAGGATGGAGGAAGGGATAGAGAAAGAGATGGAGGAAGGTATGGAGAAATGGATGAGGAAGGGATGGAGGAAAGGATGGAGGAAGGGATGGAGGAAGGGATAGAGGAAGGGATGGATGGAGGAAAGGATGGAGGAAGGGATGAGGAAGGGATGGAGGAAAGGATGGAGGAATGGATGGAGGAAAGGATGGAGGAAGGGATAGAGAAAGAGATGGAGGAAGGTATGGAGAAATGGATGAGGAAGGGATAGAGGAAAGGATGGAGAAAGGGATGGAGGGAGGGATGACCAAGCGGCTTCATGCCCCAGAAAGGGGCATTCACTGTTCAGAAAAGAACTGGAACAAGACGCTTTGGAGCATGACCAGAATTTGGGAATGCCTGTGCAGGGTCCTGTCACCAGCTGTGTCACCTTGTAAAGCACATCCAGCACCTTGAGGATGTGATTTGGTGCAGATTTGACACTCACTGCAGCCTGATCTTACAGCAAAAAGAGCAACACTTGACACACAACTATAAGAAGCACCAAAATTAGGAAGGACTTGAATCAATGGCAAGGGCCAGCGAGTTTAGCACAGGTTTTTGATGCCCCAGCAAGGTGAGGAAGCAGTGGTGGGCAGAAGTGCTACCTTGGAGATGCAGCAAAGCCCTGAGTGCAGGAGTGGGAGAGGAGGCAATTTTGGGAAGCAAATAAAGCAGAAATAGCAGAGCAGATCCAAAGGGATTCTCACTGATAGGCAAGTGACAGCGTTAACAAGCTGGCAGCTCCCCGGTGTCCCAGCTTGTGAGCCAGCCTCAGAGGAGAGCTGACAGGTACATCAGCATCAAGAGGCACATCAGAAGGGAAGGAAAGGCTCCTCTCTCCAAACCTCCCCATCCCGTTGCTCTCCAAGTGAGAGATTGGAGCCCAGAGCTCTTCCCTGCTCTGTGTCCCTCTTGGGAGGGCGTCCAGCCCCAGTTCAAGGGGAGGTCAGGGATGGGGCTGTGCCCCAGAGGGGACAAACCAGGATCTGGGGCAGCTGGGCCCCTCTGAAGCTTGGAGCAGGGCTGGGAGCTCTGCCCACGGACAGTGGGAGAGAGGGCAAAGGGTGTCCTGTGATATAATTGACTGCTCGACTAATTAAAATTCCTGGGCTGCTAATTGGGGCTGGTGAATGCTCCCCTCAGCAGCTCAGCCTGGGAGAGGGGAAGAGGGGGAGAGAGGTCTGGAGCAGCCCCCAGTGGGGCTGGCAGAGCCCAGAGCTGTTTTGTCTGACCGATAACAAGTGGCCAAATTGCTTTTGACAAGTGAAGGGGATTGGAAATAATGGGGGTCTGCGAAAAGCCCGGGGCACAGACAAGGGGGATCCATGAGATAATGAGGAGGCAAAGCCCTGGCATGGCTGGGGGCTGGAGCCCTTGGCACCCCTGCTCTGCCTCAGCTCCAGGTTTTAGGAGTGGGCTTCAAAACCCTCACACCACAGCACCAAAATCCCTTTTGCTTTTCCATCTCCCACCATGGGTCAGGTATTCTCCATGTTTTCATGAAAAATCCTTTCCTTAGGATTTTTCCTCCTGAGAAGCTCAGAGGCCTCAGGAACAAAATGTAAACAATTATTACCTGCTGCTGTGGAATACAAAAGGTAGATCTTTGATTGGCTCATGTTATATGTTTGTAATTAATGGCCAATCATAGTCATCTGGCTCGGACAGAGAGCTGAGCCACAAACCTTTGCTATCATTCTTTCCTGTTCTATTCTTATCTCAGCCAGCCTTCTGATGGAACCTTTTCTTTTATTCTTTTAGCATAGTTTTAATGTAATATATATCATAAAATAATAAATCAAGCCTTCTGAAACACGGAGCCAGATCCTCATCTCTTCCCTCATCCTCAGGCCCCTCTGAACACAGTCACATCCATGCATTGCCCAGATGTGCCAGCCCCCAGCTGTTCACCTGATCCAAAAAAAATCTCCACATCCCTACAGGATCCAGGTGCTCTAGCTGCACCAGACACGGGAAATCAGCAACCAGACTGCAATAATTAAAGTGTTCATTTACATACCAATACCCCAGATATTCTCCACCTCACATCCCTTTCACAATGATGCAGTATCCAAATGTGGAGCATGTCTGAGTGCACACAGCCAATTTCTTTCTACTCAGAAAGAGAAAATAGCCTATTTTTTTTCATGTCAACATGCTCTGTGTAATATCCAGTGGGTAATTTTAGTGTCTAATGCAGCATCCACAGAACCCTCACCTCCTGGGAAATCAGTTGGGTGCCCTCTTCCCCTTGATTTGGAGAATAAAAGTCCCTGTAATACCCAGGAGGCATCCAGGAGATATAACTTGATTTTGGGAACATGAATATTGGGATGCATTTGATCAACACTGGAAGGAGCAGCTGGGATTGCATCACTTTGGAGAGGATCACCAAGCAGGCAAAAATGATGTGGAAAGAGAAAAGACACTGGAATTGCTGTCAGATTTCCCACTTTTCCATAGGATTTCACATCTGTTTCATAATCATGGCTTTTTTTTTTGTTGTTTGCTTCTTCCAGACAAAAATGCCCAACTTGTTCTTCCTCATGCCCAGATCCTGGTGGGCCTTCTCCCCACTGAGTCCAGCCCTCATTTTCCCTGGGGAAGGGTTTTCCCTGGAGTGGAGCTCCCAATGGGGACAGCTGCATGTTCCAGTGGCGCTGCACCCCACAATGGTTCTGCACTGGCAGGGACCAGAACACAGAGACAAACATGTCCATTTTTCATCATTTTGGGTATTTTTTTGAACAGGGGAAACAGGAAAACATAACTTTAACCCCTGGATGCCACAGTCATTTCCCAGTGCTGCTCACAGCCTTTTTTCCATCTCCATCCAGTTGGTTTCAAGGCAGCTCTCATGTTTCAGCAGCACTGTGGGGACCTCAGGAGGTGCTGACATACCGTTTTTTTTCCACATCAAGTAATACAAAAGGATAAAACTCATGTTTTGGTGGAGTTTTTTTCCCCCTTTTTCTTCTCCAGACCTGGATGATGGAAGCTCCAGCTGAGCTCTCAAACAGGCGCTGTGCAAGTCACAATCTCAGCTCCAGAGTGAGGAAGCAGTTCATGGCAGTTCATTTGCTGCCTGGGTGTTTTTCAAGCCAGAGATTCCCAAAGGAAAGCAGACCCTGATTCCCTCTGCTTCCAGCCCTCCTCTGCCCTGAACCCACCCCATTCACAGCGCAAAGCCATAACCCCACAGCTGCTATTTCCCTGACAAAACACCACCAAATTCAAGTTGATTGAAGCTCTCCTGGACTCAGGGGGTCTAATTCTCAAGTCAGCCTCTGATTTTTTCCTTTTTGGGAGCAAAATAACAAAAATACTTTGAAAACAAAGCTTCCTGTAATTGCAGCGGCAATGCTCCTTTCCTAGAAAGCCCTAAAAAGTCTCAAAGCCTTCATCCCCCCCATTTTTTTGTTCAGCAAATCTTCAAAGCCCTGCTGGGTACGCTGGGCTGAACATTCCCAGGTCCTGCAAAGGAGGAGAGAGGGCACAGAGGGGAAGGGGACTGGGCTGTGGGGTTGTCTGCATTTTTCCTTCACAGTTTGGGGTCAAGCCTGTTCCTCGGTGGGGTCAGCTCTCTTGCAGCCTGACACTCCAAAGTCAAAGGAGACTCTGATTCCCCGTGGGATCCCAGCCAGGGGAGGCTCTGAGCCCCTCCAGGAGCACCAGGGTGGGAGGGGGATGCAGAAAAGCATAGGGAGGATGCAGGGGTTATGCCAGACAGGAAATCTCCAGGGCAAAATGCACTGGAGATGCCCCTGCCCCATCCATGGGCACCTCTCAGCACCAACATCCCTTCTCACAGAGCACCAGGCTACACCCACCACCGTGTGGGACACGGTCTGGCACAGGAGGGAGGTCAAGGTTCACCAAAATCACCCAAAAATCCCCTTTTCATCATCTGCAGGATGCTCCTCACCGGCAAAACAACCCCGGAAAATTGAAGTCGCGGTGATTCTACAGCACTTTGAAGAGTGTTGACACCTCTGATGAGAAAGAAGGGAAGGAAATGAGGAAATCTGTGCAGCTGGACAATACCTAAACATGCCACAGAGCAGAAAGAGAGAGAGAGATCTGGGCAAAACAGCAGCTGAAAGGGAGGTGGAGATAAAGGGAAGTTGCCCTGGCTCATGGAGGGAGCAGGATGCTCCCTGTGCAGCCAAAGAAGAGATAAAATAGGAAGATGTCAAAGTTATTTTTTTTTCAGAATGCAAGCTCCATTACACAAGGCAAAAGGTGCACATTAAGTGCAATAAAAAAAGAAGCTTTTATAGAGATTAATTTGTCTGCCCCATTCTCCTTAAACTGGAGGTTATAAATTGTGACAGATCATGTATGTTTTTGGGAAGCGAAGGCAGGAACAACGAAAGGGAATTGGGGAATAGATCAAAATTCTCTGAGCAGAAGGCTTGGGAGGCACATTTACATCAGCCTTTTCCTTCTCCCCTCAGAACTGGTGCCATTCTGACCCACAGGAGAAGGAAATTCCTCACCCCTGTATTCCTACAGCTCCTTGAATCCATGGATTGCTCACAGACCCACAGAGGGGATGAGCTGCTGTTTGTGGGCTTGAAATTATGAGAGCTGAGAAGGAAACTGCTGGAATGTGCTGTATTCCTACAGCTCCTTGAATCCATGGATTGCTCACAGACCCACAGAGGGGATGAGCTCAAAGCCAGTTGTTTGTGGGCCTGGGATGATGAGAGCTGAGAAGGAAGCTGCTGGCATGTGCTGTTATCTGCTCCCATGCATCCACCTCACCACAAACATTCCAGCACCCAATTCCACAGGCAAAGCTGCTCAGGGGATGGCAGAGCTCAGAGCAGCAAGTTGGAACAAAAGGGAATCGTTTTTATCTCTCCCCTTTCAAGTTCCTGCAACAAAAGCCTGTTCCTGTCTGGCCCTGGAACAGATCAGCCCATCTTCAGATATTCCTGATTGACCTCAGCGTGTGAAATAGGCACCATTAAAGTGTTCTAAGAATAATTCCCAGAAATCATGAGTCACTGTCTGATTTGGGCAGAAAGGGCTAAAATGGTTCAATTATTCACCATGAATTATTCACTGATAATTACGCTGTAGTTAGCGATCTGCACGCAGACAGTTCATTGCGAGCCAACCGCCGGCGTGCAGCTAATATTTCACCAAAAAAGCCCCACTTTTGTTATTGCATGTCATCTATAATGAAGCAGAAATATTGGTGACCATCAGAGGAAATCAGAGAGAGATTAAATGCGGAAGGAAAATGCCGCTATTTCTAATTCTCCAGCAGCTCTGCCAAGTGCAGCACCAAGCTGAGCATCCCTTTCTCTGGTTTCAGGATTGCATTCCTTGGAGAAACACACAGTGAGGAGAGGAGAAACTGAGAGACTGAGCTGGCAGCCATGGAGAAAATTCACCTTTTGCTGAGAAAATTCACCTTTCGCTCTTCTTTTGCTGAGAAAATTCCCCTCTTGCTCTTCTTTTGCTGATGTCTGCTGGGAATCTCTCCAAACCCAGGCTCTCCAGGACTGCAGACAGCTCAGTTTTGCTCACCCACCTGCTGCTCACACAGAGATATTTTGGCACCTGGGTTGCCACTGAGTTGCATCTGGAGCAGGCTCTCCCAGATATTCACCCACAGCTCAGGGGTTTCAGGCTCCTCTGGGAGGCTCTCAACACCCAGATAAAACCAAAGCTGTGAATATAAACTCCTCATTTTGGGGGTCACACAACACAGCACAAGTGCTTGCCACAGGCAGCAGGACCAGGACGTTGAACTCCTAGCTGACAAATATCCCATTTTTTCCAGCTGTCCCAAACACAGTTGAGAAATCACCAACTTTGCCTTGCATGACATCAGAGAGCTAGACCACAGATCACCCTTTGTCTGGGAAGGTTCTTTGAGTGCATTTTCCCTGTGGAGATAACCCCTTTCAGGCACCCCTGAGGTTGGGAAAAAGAGAACAGAAAAGGTCAGTGTGAAGTGTTCCTGGGAGACATTTTCACCCTGGGATGAACAGGGAGACCCTGGGGTGGGTCATTCCCATATCTCTGTGGGATTTTAGCACACAGGGCAGGGGGCTCCAAAAACCTATCCTTTTAAGCTGTTCTGTGCAAGAACCACTGCCATACCTTCAGCATCCTTCTTGCCTCTCCCCAGACCTTTCCCCACATTTCCCTCTCCTGCCAGAGTCAGTGGCAAGCCACTCATGACACACGTGCCACAGCAGGTTTTGTTCCTTGTTTTCCTAATAATTCCCATCATTTTAGTCACTGCCTCTGACTGGCGCTGAGAGCAGAGTTGATATTTTCGTCCAGCCATCCATTATAACCACCAGATCTCATTGGTGAATGGTAACAGCCAGTGCAGAGCCCATAACAGCTTGTATAAAATTAGGATTGTTTTCTCCCAGGTGAAAGCAGCATAGAAAAACAGAAAAACCTGCTCAAAAATCACAGAGCTGTTGTCCCCATCCTTATCCTGATATCCTTAATTCTGCATTTTTGGAAGGGTCCAAGCGTTTCCATAGTTCTTTCACTTAGTTTGGCTTTTTTTTTTCTGGCTGAAACTCCTCACATTTCTGGCTTTTTACCTTGGGGAAGTTAAAGTTTTCAAGGATGGGGAGTCATGGATAGTGTTACCTCAGAGCTGTGTTTTAAGGCATTTCTTGAGCTTTTACACTCATGCTCGCCCTTTTTCCACACCAGCATTGATTACAGCGGGTAATTGTTTTCTAATTGGCCTGCAGCTGCTTATCTATCTTAGATAATTAAAGTGAAGAAGAAGAAGAAATAGAAATAAGGAAAGAAAACGGAACTTTGCTCTTAAGTAGCTGCCTATTGACTGTCTGGATCGATGGGGAGGTCACTTTGGGCACACACACCAGAGGGACACGGCCTTGACTGAAGCTCCCTGACAGAGCCAGGGAGGCAATTCCCAGCCTCTCACTGCTGCTTCTGCCAAGCCCCACCTTTATTCCTTCCAACAGCACCATCTGGGACCCCTCCAGGCCCTCAGCACCACCTTGGAGGACACCACCCAGCCAAGGGCCTGTGCTCCAGAGGTGACACAATGGAAGGGCCCAGGCTGATTTATCTGGGCTGGCACAAACTCCGTGTCTCCAAGATCTCTCCTTTCTTGTCAAAACACCACGAGACAAATCCCAGTGAAATGTGACACCCACCAGCTCTGAGAACCTGGCAAAACAGCACAGGTAACTCATTATCAGAGCTGAGGAGAGAAGCTAACAAGGAGCTTCTGCCAAACCCCACCTTTATTCCTTCCAACACCACCATCTTGGACTCCTCCACCCCCTCAGTACCACATTGGAGGACACCACCCAACCATGGGCCTGCACTCCAGAGGTGACACAGTGGAAATGTCCAGGCTGATTTATCTGGGCTGACACAAACTCAGGATCTCCAAGATCTCTCCTCTCTTGTCAAGTTGGATTAAAACCAGACAATGAAAGTATTGACTGCTCAACCATGGGCTTAGAAAATCATTGGGAAGGGTGGAAAGCCCAAAGAAATCTTCCAAGAAGTGCAAGAGCTCAGAACCTGGCTTTGCTATGTAGGGGTTAAAATGAAGTTCCCTGCTAGCCTAGCTCTGCAAGGAGGGGTCACACAGAGGCTTTGAAAGACAGTGCAAAGTTAGACAGAGATGGCAGCAGGGTGAGGCCTGACCCAGCCAGCACCTGCCTCCACACCTCAGGTGACAAAAGCACGACACAAATCCCAGGGAAATGTGGCTCCCACCAACACTGAGAATTTGGCAACACAGCACACAGTGGATAATTTGGCACAATTAAGATAAATTTTAATCCAAATTGAGAGTAAAATATGAGACACAGAATACTGTTGGAAAATGTCCGGTACAATCTGATTTCATTGTTGCAGCAAGATGAAGTGTAAGATATTTGAGAGATGGGGAAAGGGACTTGACTGGTGGTACTGAATTCTTGGGCAATGGAAGCTTGATTCTCAAATGTTCAATCAGGAAAAAAATTGGTGACCTCATTCTTCCAAGATTATGTCTGACTTTAAAGGAGAGAAGCCAAACTTTGGTAGACGTATTCTGGGGAAATTTAATTTAGGAAAGCTTTAATTATTACATTTGTCTGAGGAGCTCATTACCAGAGAGAAGCTAACAGGGGGCTGAAGATGAATCTGCTGCCTCAACTTGGGGTTTTGGGCAAGGTGTAGAGTTAAGAGCTTGTCCTTTGAAGGGCAGAAATGCTGATTATGTTCCAACACCCACCTCTCACAGCTTCCAGTTCCTGTGTGCATCACCCAGAGACCTCTGAGGTGACACACACACAGAGGCCAGTTGAGAGGTGACTTCCAAAGATCTCCTGGTAAGCTAAGGAGGCCCTGTTCCTCCAGCCACCCAGGAAGCCCACGTTACATTCTCTTGGCACAAAAATTCAGAGTGAATTTCAGCAAAAGCACTTTTTAACTAAACTATGGTTTTATTTGTTCTCCCCGTCCCCCATCACCTCCCCTGCAAATCATACTGGAAATGCTCCAAGCAGGAACCTTCTTTGTGTCTGTGCATGTAAAACTTCCAAGTACATGCTAATTCAGTTTAATTATGGATTTACTTCACTGGCTGCATTGCTAATGCCAGAAACAGCCAATATTTGCAGCCAAGGAAATGAGAAAAAAGGAAAACAAGGTTTTCCATGCTCGTGTCCCTCTCAAGCCCCATCCCCACGTCCCCATCCTTTCAGAACTTGGTGTACAGGAATACTGCAAAGATAACCTGCTCTTTATTTGTACAATTTATTAGATAATCTCTTTCTAATCGAGAACTAATTAAAGGAAGTGAATGCTTGGTTGGAAACGAGGATTAAAACGTGGATAATTATCATAAACGCTACATTTGCTGTTGCAGGCTGCTCTGTTCTCCTCCTCCCCTGTCCCTTTTTCCCCCAGTCCCTCTCCCAGGCTGCTCCTGATAATGCTCAGACTGTCTCAGAGGAGGTTTGCTTTCACAATCAATTATTTTCCTTTTTGTCACCCTGGCTAATGTTTCGTTTGTGTGAGAACATTAACGAGAAGTATTTTCTTCTCCTTGTAAATTCATTTAGACGACAGTGACAGAAGGTGGGGAGGTGGCAGCTGTAAGGGAAAAAAAAGAGGAAACAGGAACATTAAACCCAAGCTTATAAATTATTTCATCTTCTCCAGACAATCCAGATCTGTCACTGCTCTGTGTGCAAGGGGAATTATTTTTTATATATATATATTTTTTTTTTTTTTTTTTTTTTTTTTGTCCAAGAGTTCCTCAGAAGCACGAGACATTGATGTATGTGGGAGGCTGATGAGAGAGTCTCAGCACAGCTTTTTTCTGCCTGCTCACCTGCCAGAGCTGCTGCTCCACTAGCAAGGACCACGGCCACTGAGGTCTCATCAGACAGAGTATCCAGGTCACAGGCAGCAGGAAAGATTTATTTTAACTAGTTCTTTTTGGCTAAAGCACATTTTTAAGCCTGTGTCTGCCCGGGCAGAGCCTATTGCTTTGCTGTAGTGTCCATGCAAGAGCACTTTTTGCTCGGGCAAAGATTCTGAGGAGCAGGACGTAGCTCAGGCCAAGCCACAGCACCTTCCGGTGAGAAATTTTAGCCACTGATGTGAGGCTGCATTCCCACAGTGATGCCCTGCAAGCCCAGGGCTGATGACCCAGCAGATGCCACAGGATGCAGAGCAGCTCCTCTCTCCCTGGATCAGATTTTAACCATGAGAAATAAACAATTATTCCTTTAGAGGTGCCCTAGCAGGATAAAAGGTGAAAATTATAGCAGGTCCCTCAATAGCAGCACACCAGAACAAGACAGGGATGTTGGAAGCATGGCCAAGACCAAAATATGCCAGACAATTTTTGTGCCTGGATTGTTTGTTGCTTAATCCTCAACAAAAGTGGTAAAAGCACAGAAGTGACAGGCAGACTTTACTTTTCTGTGTTCTAAAGAGGAGAAAAGCTCTTCCTGCCTAACCTGTACCTGGCATGGCACAGTCCAACCTGATGGCATGTCACCCTCAGGAATTTTAATGGAAGGGGGGGTGCCCAAGGGATGAGACACCCTCAGCTGGGAAAGCACACAGTGCTTTGAAACACTGGCACTTAGCTTAAGTGAGTTTTGGGTAATTTTATTGCTTTTCCACCCATCCTGGGAATAAGTGGCTCTCCAAGGGGCTGGGCGTGCACCACAATGGGCACAGAGGGGTTTCCTGTTCAAGGCCAGCATCTCTCACACAACCACTGCCACCAGGGATTGTCCCCACTAAATGGGGACAGCAAAACAGCCCCTTAAAGAAGAGCAGGGGTTTTGATGCCCCTCCACTCCACAGCTTTGGAGAAAAACCTTTGACTTAAAGCCAAGCTCAGCTTTGGCACAATTCAAGCCAGACCCAGCAGAGATTTTCCCCCATGCACCAGGGAACTCTCAATTTTTACCCAGCCCAGAGAGAATTTTTGTGTACAAATGCACAGGGTGTTAGCAAGTTGTTAGCTCTGAAAAATTGGAACTGCTCCATTTCAAAGAGATCTGTAATGCATAAGTGTCTGGGCTCATCTATCTTTCTCATCATCCCTCCTGCCTTGCAGTAAGGTCTTGCTCTCTAGGAATCTAGACAAGAAAAACACTCCAACAAAATGAAAAGCAACGTGCCTGGTGATGGGTATAAAAGATGACATCTCCAGAAATCCCAAACTTCAAAGGGGCAGCTTTCAGCTCATGACTCTCCGCTCCCTCCAGCCCTCAAGGCTAGTGTCAGGATTCTACAGCCACAGGAATCATTTGATCTCTCCAAATGGCAGCCCAGTGGTCTGGCACACCTCTGGATGTCAGAAAAGTCTGCACTGCCACCAGCAATATTCTGCAGGGGCTGGTCTCTGAGAGGACAGACTGAGGGGAAACAATCGAGAGAGTCAGTGGCAGGAGGAGGGAGGGGAAAAGGGTGCTTTGAAGGACAGCCACAGCTCTCCCAGGGCAATGCTGTGGGTGACCACGCTGTTGGGACAGTGTCCCTTAATCCAAGTGGGTGAATCCAACTTTTCACCCATCCAGCCTGGAAAACAACAAACTGAGCCTAGTTTTCTTCTTGCAGACTGGGGAAAACAGCTCCTTCCAAGCAGGGCACAGGATTGTGCACTGGCTGCAGTTTCTGAACAGATTGGAGATGCTGCGCTGCCGCAGTTTAATAGAGTCAGTGTTTATTCCTGTGTGGGAGAAACACTCCATTATCTGCCTTATTAATTGTTAGTTAAGTGATGGGAAGGTGCCCAGAGCAGGAGATGAGCCCTCATCTCTTGTTATTAGCTCAGAAACCAGCAGAAATAATATAACTGGAGATAAATGATCCCGAGCGCTGCCCCGAGTGCCACAAACTGACAGATCTGCTCAGAGGGGAATTCGCAGAGAGCTCTCTGGGGGCAGGTAGGGAGGAGAGAGCAACAGCCAGCCCAACTGGAGATTTCTGTCCTTAATGAAAAGATCTCACCTTCTCTGATTCTGAACACCACTGTTCATGGCTGGGATCACATGGATATTCATGGCTGAGAAGGTAGCCCTGCTCCTGTAGGAAAATTCAATTTATTAGTCTGTCGCTGACAGCAAGACAGGTTTTGCATTGGTAGCTTAACGCTGCACAAGAGGGGTCCTTTTTTATTAAAAAAAGCAACATGCAGCTGTAAACAGGCTGGCCTGGTCACTGCAGGGCTGTGATAACCTCAGCAAACACAGGCAACCCCATTATCCGCAGTGGAGTCTGCAGCAGGGATGGGAGGCTCCACAAAATGAGTTTAACAAGGACAAGCAGCCAAAAAGCCGGCAATGAAAAGATGCAAGACTCTGCCTTGAACCCCAGACAGGTGAAAACACCCAGCTGTGACCAACATTGTCACAGCTCCCACATCTCAACAAGTAAAATTCAGCAGCATCCACATTCATTTCCCCCAAATCCATCCCCCAGTGGTGGCCACAGAGTCATGATTTGCTGGGGATGGACAGAAGTTACCATTCCTTTGTCAGACCCACAATTCCACAGGAAAGCAGAATACCACAATCCACAGCAGGAAGAAATTTAGCTAAACTAATGGATTTTGTGACATAGCTCAGGAGAAGCAGAGTTAAAACAAAAAGGAAAGAGAGAGCTGCTCCTCCTTGCAGCCATTTGCCTGGAAAACATCCCAGCAGCCTTTCTACAGCACATGTAGGGTTTTTACTGCAGTTCTGGAGGAAGATACAGGGGGGGAGGATAGGCCAGGAACCTGAGCCAGCATCAGCAGCACATTAACAAAATCTAGGAAAGCAGTGACAGCCAAAGCTTGGGTCTAACCTTGCACTGGGAGCTGAAATTGAACCTGATTTGGGAGAGACAGAAGCATCTGAGGTAGCTGTCCATGCTCTGCTCCCCAAGGAGACAGCCCCTAGCACCAAAACAGACATTTATGGACACTCCAGACTGAGGGTCCAGCCCTAATACTTTTTACAGCAGTTAAAAATTAATTGCAGAAACACAGAAGGGTTTGAGTCGTAAGGTGAATCTCATTGACCCCCTGCCATGGGCAGGGACACCTTCCGCTAGACCAGGCTGCTCCACGCCCCCTCCAACCTGGCATTTCAAGCTTTTTTCATGACTTCACAGGATCACCAAACACCAGTGAACTGTTCTCATACCAGTCTCCATCTGTGGAGTTTTCCCAGCAGCCCAAAGTCACCCCCACAGCCCAGAAAAAGCCCTGCCTACCCACCAAGTGCTTTCTTTAAAGAAGTTTTGTGCTACTTTGAAAACTTATCTCTCCAGATAAGCACCTCTTAGTCCTGTTTCATTTAATCCCTTCTAGAAATACAGCAATAAGCACTGCTTCATCTGCATCCTGCAACAGAGCACGTCAGATCCAAGCTCATTCCCAAAATGATTTGTTTGTGAGAGGAAAGACTGCCAGCTCCTAGCCCTAGAGAGCTCCAAAAATGTTGCATCTGGCCCAGCCTCTTCACTTGCTTGTGTACCTTGATCCAAAACAGAAGAATTCCTTAGGAGCAGCAGCCCCTCTGAGAAACTCCAATTAAATCCACAGACTCCAAACATTGCCTACCTGCCATCCCAAGTTTTCAAGCTTCCTCCAACTTCAGCTTCAGAATAAAGCAGGAAAAAACATCAGAAAGAAAGAGAAGAAGAAGAAGGAGAAGGAGAAGAAGGAGAAGAAGAAGAACAAGAACAAGAAGAACAAGAAGAACAAGAAGAAGATGACAACAAAGAAGATGAAGAAGAAAGAAGAAGAAGACAATGACGGCAATGACAAAGAAGACAAAGAAGATGAATAAGAAGATGACAAAGATAATAAAGAAGAAGAAGAAGATGAAGAAGAAGACAACAAAGAAGAAGAAGACAAAGACAACAAAGAAGACAACGAAGATGACAAAGAAGATGAAGAAGAAGAAGACAAAGACAACAAAGAAGATGACAAAGAAGAAAAAGAATAAGAAAAGTCAACAAAAAACTTCAGGAGTGCCTCACTCCTGCTTTTTTTAAGCTCTTGCAGCCACAAAACTGCTCACAGGTGGGCTAAGCAAGGCAGCCCAATTAATCCTGCCTAACGAGAGCCTTTCATTTAAGTGGATCCAGGTGTACCTTTCCATTGCTGGAGGTGGAATTTCCCTGGCTGCATCTTCCCAGAGAGGGTACTCCACCTCTGAATTGCTTATCACTTGAAGAATGCTTTGCAAATGCCGTGTTTTGCTGCCCCTATCTCAGTATTTGGAGGGCCTGAAACTCATTTGGGAGTGCTGGGGTTTGAAAAGGAGCTCTCTGTTCATGGGGGCAGCCTGATAAAACAGAGGTAGATGAGCTTCAGGTGAGGTGAAAGGAGACAGACAAGGCAAATTAAAGTTCTAGATACTGAGAGTTTTAAACTTTCTAACCTAACAAACTCTAACCCCCCCCAAAAAACCACTACATTTTACCTAAAACCATTAAAAAACCTTCCAAAAGTAATTAATTACACTAAAATTACAAGTACGTAGTTTAATTAGAAGTGTATGATATCACAAAATAAAAACCTTAGAGTTAAGAGTTTTAGAATATAGTAATATATTTAAAACAAAATAAAATATTTAAAGCAAAAACTAGTCCTTCTTCTTAAGAAATGTAAGTCGTGTTTTATAATTAAACAAAAAAGTCCACATTGCCGACTTTGAGTAATTCATTATTAAGTTAAAAATAAAAATAATTTAAGTATCATTTCTTAACTAAACAATTTAACCTGAAAAAAAACTTATAACAAAAAATAGTTAACCATTTTATACCTTATTAATAAAATACTACAAAACTCACTACCTATAAAACTATAACATAGATTTAAAAAAATAAACATTTAAAACTAAACACAAAATGCCATCAGTCCCAACCTCAACAACCTGGTGCTACCTCTGCATATGGATAATCTGGGTTGTTACTGCATCACAGGGCTCTTCTCTGGGATAAATTGTGAGGTGGTTTATATATTTATATGAAATACTGCTATCAATAAGCATTGCCTATGAAGGGCTTTTCACAAGAGTGTGGAGGGATAGGATTTAGGAATACAGAAAGGATACAGACAGAAGGCTCAACAAGATACTACTGAAAAACTCCTGACTCCTTCCAGAGCCCCAACACAGCTGGACCATGATTGGTCATTAAGTAAAAACCATTCACATGTTGGATAAACGATCTCCAACCACATCCCAAAGCAGCAAAACACAGGAGAAGCAATCAGATAATTATTGTTTTCATTTTTCTCTGAGGCTTCTCAGCTTCCCAGGAGAAGAAATCCTGGCAAAGGGATTTTTCCAGAAAATATGACAGTGACACTGGGATTCTGTGATTTCTTTTTCCTGGTTATAGGCTGCTCATGAATGCTCTGATCTCAGATGGGAACATCTCCCTGGACGCACATTCACACCTTGTCTGTGGACGGTGACTCCATCTCTCTGACTTCTCCCTTCCCAGCCTCTGAACTTCAGGCTACCTGTGCTTAATAAAAAGGGTTTTTTCATCATTCACAGACACTCAGTGGTGTTCCTGCAGGTTCTGCTGTGTCCCTGTGTAATTCCATCCCTTTGCAAGTCTCTTCTCCACTGTGAGAAGAGCTGCACTGCAGCAAGCTTGTGCTAAAACTTTTGCAAGGATGTGGCTTAATTGGCTGACAGGTAGAGCTGGAGAGCACTAAAGGCATGGGGAGGACTTCAGCATTGGAGGGAGAGCAGGATGGCTGCCAGGAGAAAAAACTCCATGGCAAAGGAGCTGTCCCCAGCTCTTCCTCGCCGCTCCAGAGCCAGTTCTGTCTCGGAGGGAACTCCCACATACACAGTGATTTTTGCGAGAGGCAGGGACCAGAAAGGTAGGCAGGAGCAAAAATCAATCAAGATTTGTCAAATACACGGGAGAACTCATTTTTATGAGATAAGTGCCTTCAGAGGAAGCGTTGGTAGACACCTACCACATGTTCAGCCTGCTTAGTGGCAAAGCATGGCCCATTAATCACTGTCACTCCAAGGGGCCGGCTTCCCACTGAACCGTCTCCCAGATTTCCCCCTCTCCCAGCCTTCCTCTGCCCTCCCAGGAGGATGAGCTGCACTCACAGACCTGTGAGCCTGCACATCAGGCTGATGCTCCTGGCAGCTGCTGCACCAACCCCTCATTTATTTGCTGCTGAGCCGCCCACTGCGCTCCACGGACTCTCATTCTTGTGAAAAAACGCCAATCACTTGTTTTCAAAATTTTAAAAGTAATAAAATGGTTATAAAAGTAGTAATACAATTGAGTAATAATAATTTGGACAATTTGAATCAGGACAATATGAGACAAGAGAACCAAAGAGTTACAGACAGTCTGGGTACCTTTTTCTGGGCAGCACGAGTCCGAAAAAGGATCCCACGTTAACAGAGGATTAACCCTTAAAAACAACAGCCTGTTGCATATTCATACACCTCATACATGGTGCATAAATTCCATTCAAACACAGGATTCTGTCTGGTCATTGTCAACTTCTTCCTCCGAATCCTGACAGCGCCTTCGAGGAGGGAAGAAGTTCGTTTCTTCTGATAATGGAGCAATAAATTCTTTTTCTCTGAAAGATTCAGGTGTCCTGGGGCTGCTATCTGGTGCGAGTCCTTTCTTTGAAAAAATTATCCTACATAGCATCGTTTCTATTTTACCTATTTTTATAACCTAAAACTATATTTAACACACTAATTAAGAGAATTAACACAGCATAACTTTCTAACACAACACATATAATATTCATTTTAATATTTGCGAAAAGCCAATCATAAAATACAGGCATTTTTCACATTTTATTAAGGGCAATCAGCAAAACAGTGCCAGAGGAGCTGCTGCCTCTGAGCAGGTGAAGTCCATGTGCTGCTGTCCTGCTGCAGTGGGACCTTACCCTTGGGAGCAGCCAGGAAGGGATAAAGTTGGCTTGGCCAACACGCTGTGCTCAGAAAAACAGCAGCTGAGATTATTTTTTTTCTTTTTTTTTTTTTGGTCGTACTGCAAATCTTATTCCCACATTTTAATTGGCTGAATTAGGGGTCTCAGCTCTTATTTTCAGGGTATGACCCCAGGCAGTCCTGTTGATAACACCTGCTGGGTTAAATATTGCACCTGGGGAGTGGGGAAAACTGGTTTGTGGCAAGAGCTATGAGCTATAGTTACCATAGCCAGCCAACTATTTTTTGTTATAAGGTTTTTTCAGGTTAAATTATTGAATTAAGAAATGGTACTTAGATTACTTTTATTTTTAACCTAATAACTAATTACCTGTGGATTGCACTGTTACAAGGAGAAGGAGAGAAAGAAATGGCTGTGCCCTTTTCTGACCCAGAGGTGTTTTAAAACTTTTATTCTATTTTCAGTCTCACGTGAAGGGTGAGACAATACAGATGCTATCATTCACACCATCATAATCAGAAGCCAATTATTTCCTAATTATATTATAAATGTATTTCTCGGGCACACCATGCTGTAAATGCCTTAAAGCCAATCATTTAAAATTACCCCTCATGACTCCTACTACAATGCATCTTTCATGGCTCTATTTCTCCAAAGTGTCCAGTCTTTTTACAAGGCCATCCTTTGAAACTTGTTCCTAGCTCCATTTCTCTCTCCACAATGTCTGTCCTGTTCCACAGCATTTCTAAGTCAGCATTTCTTATCTCAAAGTTTGCATACTATGTGAACCTTCTTTCAGGCTTTGAGAATTTTCTCTAGATCCATTTCCCACGTTTCCTCCTCTTTCTTGAATGGAAAAATCTCCTTTGATGGCCTTGTTCGTTCACTAACATTGTCACCGTAACAATCAATGCATATAAACCCACTTTGCAAAGCTCCTTTAGCCAAGGTGTGTCTCTTCATACATCCCCCACCTCTGCAGGGATTTCTGCTGGAAACCTGGAATAGCAGCAGCACCCTTCGCTCCAGGGGCCTGGAGATGGCACCACAATTTGGGAATACTTTCATTTTCCGCGTAACATCACGACTGACCTCCATGTCACGGAGACAGGGATGGAGCAGGTGCAATATTTAACCCAGCAGGTGCTATCAACATGACTGCCTGGGGCTGTGCCCTGAAAATAACAGCTGAGACCCTTAATTCAGGCTATTAAAATGTGAGAATAAGATTTGCAGTAGGAAAAAAAAAAAGAATTAAAAAAAACTCAATATGAGGGGCAGGTGCCAAGGCTGGGGGCATATGATGCTCTTGGTTATAATTTGGACAAAGGGATCCCAGCAAGACACAGAAGGCCCAAGGAGCTCTGGATCTCTTCTAGAGGCGGGAGGGATTCAGCTTCAGATCCCACAAAAGTGAGGGAAATTGGGGTGAGATCCTCTAGGAAAAGGAAAACAACAGAGACCAAGAGAAATGAGGGTAAGGGAAAACCCTGCTCCATCCCTACCTCACCTTTCAGGCTTGTTTCATAAAAGAATCTGCAAAGTCACAAGAATCCAAGGGTTTTGGGTTATAAAAGGCCTGTGTTCCCATGCCAGGAGTGGCACCAAATCCAGCCCTCCAGAAACTCCAGAGTGAGGGAAATCCAAAATTATATTCAACAGCTCGAATATAATTCAAGGACCTAGAGCTCACTTTCAAGGGACTGCTGTCAGCAGATGAATAAAAGCTCATGGCATGACTCCATGCAAGGCCAGGGCACCAAAAAACCCCACAGAAGATGGATTCTGAGGTTATTGAACAAGAAGAGAAGGAAGGAGGAGGGAAATTAATAAAAATCAGGCTGCCAATGCCCCAGACTGCTTTTCTCTCATCCTAAAAAGCACAAGGATTCTGAAAATTGGGTGGAGATAACCAGCATTAAACAAGTCAAGGTTTTTAACTTGGGTTTATGTTTCCTTCTCAATTCGTACACTGGAGAAAGCAAAAATATTTCGATGCTATATATACAAACATTTTTATAGCTTCTTGTTTTCCCTTTTGCTTAGCACTGAATAAAGTTTTGACAGAAAAACCTCAAAATCTTCAGACACAAGTATTTTTTGCAGGTGCTAAATGGTTTCTTGATTAATTCTGCAGCCTGCTCCTCACTCTCTGTTTGCTGTTTTGCTGGGAAAGGATTTCAGCTCAATAAAGAACTTCCAGGCTGGAATGTGCCTGGTGTGGGCAGCAGGGCAGCAATTGGCTTGAAGAAACAAAACAGTGAGGAAGAACATGAAACTAATCTGAAACCCTTTAAGCCAGATAAAGGCTCTGCTCCATCGTGAGCACATGTCTAAACTTTCCCAAGCCTAATAAAGAAGCATTATTGCTGCAGCAGATGTTAAACGTGAGCCTGGCTTCCAGGGGAGGGGGGAAAGAGGAAAGAAATGCCCATAAATACAAATACAGAGTAGGCTCTGCAATTCCAGACCTCCACAGCCCTCTGTTTTACACTGGGATACCACCAAAATCGCAGTGATATTACAAAGGGAGCCCACGAGAAGGATGGAGGGAGCCTGTTTGCAAGTGACAGGAAAAAGGAAATAATTTTAACTGAAACAAGGCAGTGTTAGGTGCTGCCATTCTGAAATCCTCACAGTTTCAAGGAGTGCTTTTTAATTTATCCATGGTCCAGGACCTCCCTTTCCAGCCTAGGACAAGCCTTACTCAGAGAAAGAAAATACTTGTGCTATTTATTACCTCTTCCCATTGAAATAAAGCAGTAAAAAGGAGATAATCAGGGCTGTGACAATTTAATTATCACCCTCCTCGGGCAGCTGCCCCACCCTGACCCTTTTGGGGTGCCCATGGTGTCCTCAACCCCAGGAACTGGCCCAGACCTGCTAGGACCAAAACATCCCCATCCTCTGGAGACAGCATCCTCTTTATGTGCTTTGCCTTTTCAGTGTGAAATTTGAATTCCAGGCCAGGAATCCAAATAAATACAGCCAAAAAAAAAAATCAAAAAACAGCCTTAAAATTTTTTTGCAGCACCCTGTCAGTGCCCCATACCTAGGGAAACACATCAAGGATGGACCTGTCTATCAGGCCTGTAGAATTTGAGGAATTCCTTTTTTTTTTTTTTTGTTCTATCAGGGATGCCAGAGCAGCTCGAGGTACACAACTCACAGGTGGCAGGAATGATGTGTTTTCTGGAAAGGAAGGGGCAGGGAGACTCCTCTGGCAACATAAGTCAATTCAGATGGTGCTGGCTTACAGGCCTCTTCCTTTAAATTGATTAATAATGACACATTTAAATGGACAACATAAATTAATTTCTGAATTGCACCATTAGTAAGTAATTAATTTCTTTGCTCTGTGAAACTAAGATATCACTGTTATCTAAATCTATAAAGAGAAGAAATGCTGAACGAGGACTCCATTAATGTAAAAATTGATTTTTCCATTTACCCTCTTCTGAGATTTTTTTTTTTCCCTCCCCCTCCCTCCAATGCATTTATTTTTCAAGTGGCTGGGGATGGGGAGAGTAACCTAATTTATATTTCCAGTGGTAATCAAAAGATCATGCATGCTCATTTCAACCAAATGATGTCATTATGAAGGCTGTTAAAGCCGGGGTTGCCTTGGAAACACAAAATACTGATGGTTGAGGTTGGACCTTGGAGTTCTGGACAGGCAGTAACGAGCAAACAGCGTGGCCAGACCTGGACACTTCACCCCAGGTCCCTCAGATGTTCTCTTCAGCACTTTCCAGGCTGCCATTTCTCCTGTTCCAGCAGTTTCAGGGAGCCAGGAGTGACGAGGGGCAGCAAGGATGCTCCAGCTGAGGGCTATGTGCTGCCTGCCACCTGTGGGAATCCACAAAATCAGAGGGTTTTGGGAGAGCTGCAAAAGGCCCCAGACACAGCAGAACTGTGATTGGAGCTAAGCAGCAGCCATGAGATAGGTCAGCAGAAAAATTATTTAAACTGTAGAAAAGCACAAATAGAACAATGGTCTGTGTATTAACGCTTGTCTATAATAACTCCCTAAGCTACAGAAAAGTTTATCTAGCAAGATATTAGAAAGTTCTAAGCTTAATAATGGAGCTCTGTGCACTGTGTTTTAAGGCTCACAAGCAGGTATTGTATTTGAAATAAGCAAGCATTGCTTAACCAAAGGTACGTGTGCTTATGGTGATTGGATAGAACTACTGTCAGTGTGCTTTTGCTTTGTGTGATTGGTCAAAAAACTTATAAAGTGAATTGTAACAATAAGTTTTTTGTCTGCAGCCTGGGATGTGAGCTGCTGGCATCTTCCCATTGTCATAGCCATGGAATGAGGCTGATGCTGGACAATCAAACAGCTCAAGGCACGTTCCCAGCAGCCCCGTCCTGTTTGTGATTTGTACAGAGACCCCGGCCGGTGATACCACCAGCTGTCCCATCCCTGCTTCCCAGCCCCAAAACACCCACCTCTGGATCTCCATCCAAGGGGCATTCAGGTGGTCTCTGATGAGCATAATATAATATAATATAATATAATATAATATAATATAATATAATATAATATAATATAATATAAATATGAATATAACTGGAAACATCAGCAACTTCACACACAGGACACATCTGTCCCCTCTTACAGTCCAGGATCCACCAGGCAAAGAATAATTTGAAAAGAATAATTTGAAAATCAGCAACAAGTGTAGCTGACTTTCTACCTATGACTTCAGGAAGGAAAAGCTTTAATTTTTTCCATGCAGGGAATATTTCCCCTGCCCCAAAACAGGGAACACAGCCAGTGGAATGACTTACAGAGAGTATTTATTAAAGAGGGCAAAACAAACCCTGCATGCAAAGAAGTCAATGGGATGAAACATTTACTGTCTGTGCAAGGAGTGTTAAATGAACTCATTTCAGCTTCTCAATTAATATCCAGATGTCCCCAGCCACCGCCAGGGTTTCTTTCCCTTTGGTGAGTAGGTAATGACATTAATACCACCATGTGATCCTTCTCTTCCCTCCCTGAGTCACCCTCCCCTTCCACACAGGAGCTTCTCTGAAGGTTCATCAATTGAAATTGTTTTAATGCAGTGAGAAAAAGAATAAAAAGAACATTTCCTAACATTGGCAGGAGCATTTCAGGCATGAGCACTTTGAATATTTATTCGCCCTTTGTGGGAGCAGTCTCAGCAAGGAAAAGTCAGCGTGAATAAAAGGAATTGCAAATACCAGAGAAGGAGTTTTTCATTCATGAGAATATTTGCACAGGCTCCTGGGAGAATTATCAGCCAAGGTAATACAAAATCCCTTCTAGCATCAGCACTTTGGGTACTCCATAATCCTGCTTGTCCAACAGAGAACATCTTTTCCTGGGAGCTGAGGGGCTAAGCTGGGATGCTGGGGGTTTTGGGAAGACTGGGGAAGGATTGGAAAAGTTTGGAGAATTATCTTTGCCCCGTTTCTGTGTCATAGTGCCTTCTATTCCCTTTGCCTCTCCCATCCACTCTCTCCCTCTGGCTGGAACAAATGAGCTCAGCTTCCTTCAGAAGTCCCAAAAAAAGGAAATAAAAGCGGGGGAAAGATATGGCCAAGCAGCCAGAGCTGTTGGGGCCATGGAAAAGCAGGAGGCTCACAGGGAAAAGCCAGTGAGGAGGAGCAATTCATGGCAGAGCTTTATACCACAGATCCAGAACAGACAAAATTCCATGTGGGATCGAAATGAGGACAAATTGCTGAGGAGCAGAGCCAAACCATCCTGCTGCCTGGGAAAAAAGAAGCAGGAGAGCAGCCTCCACTGCATTTTGGGGGGTCAGCAATAACAGCAACAAGGTCTGTTTACTCATAATTAGCTTTTCTGGGGAAAAAAAAATTAAACATCCTGTGGAAGTTCATAATTGCCTTAGGATTTTATAGGGTGGTTCAGAGACTTATGGGAAAGATTATCTTGCCCAGGTTTTTAGAGCATTTCTCTAGAACCCTGTTGGTTTCAGCCCTGTTAAATCCAATAACTTCCCTAAGGGAGTGCTTTAAGTGTCAGCCTTGATTCAGTTATATAAAGGGATAAGGGAATAATCGTTAGACAGCACACAGGGATGGGAGAAGTGGTTTTGTGTGGCACCAGTCTTATTTAAGAACAGTCTGAATTTATACATGAGGCTGATGAGAAAGCTGGAAGCAGCTAACACATAAGTGTAAAAGACAAAAGGCAGGCAGTGCTTTTAGGGAGGGCTGGGATACCACAGAGACATGGGGGTGGTTTCAGATGAGTATTTTAAGTGTTTTTAGCTGTTTGCCTTGGTTCCATCAAGATGATGTCCCGTGTGCTGCTCTTGCTATTCATAATGTAAGCCGTGGGCACTGGGGCCCCTGTCCCAGCCTGGGTTTCTTGCTTTGAAATTCACACATCCTGCTGTTATAAGCAATCCAAAACACTGAAGGCTTTAATATTTCTTCTTATTTCTAAGACTAATACTCACAATACAGAATATTTGACTTCTAAAATGATGTTGTCATTGCACCTTAAATTACGATGACAGTGTGAACCATGACTAATCCTTCTGAGTGCTGGGAACAGGCACAGACCAGAAACCCAAATCAGTGCCTCTCTCTCTTTCCAAGCACTCACCTCCTCCTCCTCAAAAAGGGGAGAGGTGGGTAAACACGGCCCTCAGGGACAGAGGATGTGACAAAGGGTGAATGTCTCCATCTGAGACCTGCTCTGCTCAGGAGACAGCCACAATTTGAAGGGAAGGAAGGGTGGGAGGTTGGCTTTACAATGCTGAGCTGCAAAGAGAGGCCATTTCCTGGTTTCTAGGGGTACATGTGAACTTAATGATGCTCTGATAGCTTTTCACTTCAAATACAAAAAACCCCAACACAATCAGGCAGGTCCAACTCCACTTCCTTCACTGACAGAACCAAATAACATGGATTTTCCAGCCAGTGGCTACGACAACTGAAGCTTTCTGCTGCTAACCAAGGATTTGCATCAGCACTTCTGCTTCATCAACACCTGCAACCTCCTCAGCCACACCTGAGACCCTTTAGGAGGAGGCACCTCATGACCTCAGCCCAATCCATCCCTGCTCCTGAGATCCTTCACACACTGTGTGGAGCCCTCCCAAATCTGGGCATCACTGAGCCACCACCAGCTCCTGCTTTTATAAAATAAAGGACAACTGCAGGACCTCTTCCCAACCACCCAAATGCCTCATTTACCTCCAGAGCTACTCAGCTTGGTGGAGATTTCCTGCTCCATCACTCCACACCCTCTTTATGGCTTCTTTGGGTCCATGCCTGGCCTGAGCAGAGATGCTCCATTTGTTTTGGCAAGAACGTCCCTGAGATTTATACCTGTAATTACCCAGGTAACCTTTCCGACAGGGAATTTTTAAATTATCAATGCTAAAGCAAACTACACATTAAATGTGATTAATAAGACACCAAATGGCTGCGAGGCTGCACCTCCCTGCTTGTTAAATGTGTCAGCTGGAGCATCCCTGCGTGAGGCACCATGGCACACCCAAAATTGGCCATTCCCAATGGATAAATCCACTCTTCCCTGGCAATGCCTGTGGGAGGGTTAGGGTGTGAACAGACACAGAGGGTGACATTCGTCCCCTGAAGTTTCCTGGAGGACTGGGTTCTGTTCTTCTAAGTTCTTCTAAACCTTCTGGTGTTTACATTTTTGTACCAGAGTTCTCACGCATTTTTATGTAAATAATGATTGGTTTTGCATTCTTTTCTGGAGGAGGATAGGTTTGATGAGCTGTTAATTTGACCAGTGTCATTAGAGAAGTGGCAATTTCATCCTCCAATCCAAGGGTCACTTTTCCAATTCTATATATATCTAAATAAAAAAATAAACTTCCCTTCTTTTCTACTTTAGACGTTCCAGCGTGTGTGTTGTTTTATTTCATGTCCTATTGTGACAGACTGAGACTTCTTCTTGGGTCCTTGCTGATATCTCCTCCTGCCCTTCCAGGAGCTTTTCCAAGGGATTCCAGCTTCACACCTCTCAGGATATCCATCACGTCCCAGGGAGACATGGTGCCCTTCTTCCATCAGAAAGAGCTGCAGGAGCATTGAGAGAGAGCTTTTCCAAGGAATTCCAGCTTCACAGCATGCTTGGCAGGTTGCACAGCACTATCCATTATGGCCTGCATGGAGCTGAGGTTTTCCAGAGCTTGCATTTTGCTGCTGTGTTGCCCAAAGACAGTAAAAATCAGTCACAGCCAAGCCTGCATTGACCTTCAGTCAGCAGCTCCAGCGGGCTGGGTGTGCAGGAGAAACGCTGATCGCTGCTTCCCTATCCTCTGGGCAAAGTTATTGCATATAAATTGTGTATTGATTAGAGGCAGGAATTGTAAAGGAGCCTCTCTGGCAAAACTGGAGGGTGGGAAGGAGTTCAGGGGCTGACAAAAGAACTGCTTTAATTAGGAAGGGAAGCAAAGCACTGGGAAGGAAAAACAAACACAACCTCCCCTCAAAAACCTCCCACTCCAGATCTGAAAATCTGAGCAGGAATTGTCTCTCTTATAGAAAAGGAACAGCATTCTGGAGCTGGGGAATGGAAGCAGGAAAAAGAGCTGGCTTTTCCCTTCCACCCAGCACTGGGTGGGGAAAAGAGCAGCCACACTTTCTGCTGCTCCTGGATTTGATGGGGAGCAAGGAAAGCCATGGATCACCTAAGGAGTGAGTAACAGCCATGCTTAACTCTGCCTTCTAGCTGCAAGTGCTTCAGGGTAATTACACAACTTGGACTTATTAGCTGTAATTACTGGGTTCTGTAATCTGCAGAGTGTGTTGTTACAGCATGGGCAACCTCAAGCGGTCTGAATGGGATCAGAGAAGTTTCTTGTTTATCCTCAAACTTCTCCTGCCTCGGCGTTGGGTGATGTGCTCCTTCTCCTGCTGGGAAGCCTCACCATGTCCCAGGACCCCTGCAGCCACCACAGGCTGTGCTTCCAGACCTGGGACAGTGTGGGAGCACACACAGCCCCGGCTGCTGCTGATTAAAGGCTACATGTTCCAGATTGCAATGCAAGATCTTTTCAATTCAAAATCTGTATGGCAGATTATCTTTGTCAAGTGGGCAGTTGGCCTTATCTCTCTCTTTGAGTGACCACAATCACACTTCCCTCATGAGGGGACATTGCTGATAACAGACTATTGAATGTCACTGCATGGCTGATAAGTGCTATAACATCCCATTGGGAGATGCTCCGCCCAGGGGGAGGAGCAAAACATTGCTACCCAGATATAATCCAGGGGGAGGAGCCAAGCATTGCTACCCAGATATAATCCAGGGGGAGGAGCCAAGCATTGCTACCCAGATATAATCCAGAGGGAGGAGCCAAGCATTGCTACCCAGATATAATCCAGGGGGAGGAGCCAAGCATTGCTACCCAGATATAATCCAGGGGGAGGAGCCAAGCATTGCTACCCAGATATAATCCAGAGGGAGGAGCCAAGCATTGCTACCCAGATATAATCCAGAGGGAAGAGCCAAGCATTGCTACCCAGATATAATCCAGAGGTTTTTGAGACACCAGCATGGCTTTCTCCACGGGATTCCCCAGAGGAACAGCTGCTGTCTCTCCTTCCCCTGGATCTTCAGAGGAAGAATACATCCTTCTCTACAGGATCCCTGCTCCAGCAGAACCACCCCTGACACTGCAGGAGGGCTGAGCCACATTTCCAATGGGACTGCCACCAACACCCTGACCCACAGGGTGTCACGTTGGGTTCTGGCTCTTTCAGTGTTGTTCTGCATTGTTTATTTTATCCTTTTATTTTTTTTCCTTTCCCTATTAAAGAACTGTTATTTCCTGCTCCCATATTTTTTGCCTGAGAGCCCCTTAATTTAAAATTTATAGCAATTGGGAGGGTTTACATTCACCATTTCAGGGGAGGCTCCTGCCTTCCTTAGCAGACTCCTGTCTTTCTAAACCAAGACACTTACAGGAGCCTTTAAAACATTTGGCTGTCCCTCCCACAGCCAAAATGTGCTGTTCACAGCCCCAGCACTCCTTTGGATAAGCACCATTACACCAGGAATGGCTGGATCAGCTGCAGGCTTCCAGCTCCTGCCTCCTGTCCCTTTTTGCTGCTGGGCATTGTCAGGACTCTGCCTTCAGCAGGAAAGCTTCTGAATCTCGCAACTACCAGCAAGCACAAAATGGAGGATTTAATGTCATTTGGACCTTCATAAAAACCCTGCCAGCTCATCACAGATGGGACTGCTCAGGGCCAGAACAGGTTCCTGAGAACATCACAGTGTACAGAAATTAACTGGTTTAGGACTCTCCTTCCTTCCGGACAGGTTTGTCCCCTCCCCACATTCTATGTGAGTCCCTTCTTTCACCTGGACTAATCTCCTGGTTCTGTTTCTCTCCAGTTTCTCTCTGATTTTTGGGACACTGGCTGCTCCAGTCCACCCCTGCATGCAGCAGTTCCCCCTTGCAGGTGTCTCACAGCCCAGATCCTAATTTTGCCCCCAAAATTAAACAGAACCTTTCAATTAATGTCCATCTCTCTTTCCAGACAACAGCAAGCTGGCAGCTTGGCCAGAGCAGTGGGAAACCTGGGGTTCCCACACCTTGGACAATCAGCTTTTGGGTACAACCTTTCCCAGGGCAGCTGAGCTTTGTTACAGCAGCTTTTTCCCCCCCCCAAATCCGTTT
This sequence comes from Ammospiza nelsoni, assembly GCF_027579445.1. NCBI lineage: Eukaryota > Metazoa > Chordata > Aves > Passeriformes > Passerellidae > Ammospiza > Ammospiza nelsoni. The sequence continues at coordinate 39,413,045 of NC_080640.1, forward strand.
AATTTCACCCCAGTGCACAAAAGGGAAAGTCAGTCTGCACAGAGGCCTCTCAGACCCAGGCTTTCCTAAAACCCAGCAGGTTGTAGCAAAGGATAAAGCTCAAGGATAAAGACAGCTCCAGGAAATTTGTCTCCAGTGTGATGTTCCAAAGCAGGTGCCACCAAATAGGCACAATCAGAGAGTGCCACCAAGCCCAGGTTCACCTGCACGAGCTGCATCTGCCATGCCAGGTTGTGCCTGACCCATCCTTAAGTGGTTTTTATTTTCCCACAACACAGGTCTTTACAAAAGCTTTGCAGTCCATCTTTACGTGATATAAATATTTTACTTCCTTTTGGTTCCTCCTTATTGTTTGGGCCAAATGGAAAAAAAATCCACTTGTAAGTGGGATGAAAAATAATCAAAACCAAAAGAATGTGTGAGATATCCTGGGCTGAAACGTACCTTTCTCTCCACTGAGATTCAAAGAGGTATCCAATATTAGCCTATCTTACTGTCCCTCTTGGATTAGCAGTGGGCCAGGGTCGTGGCAGCATTATCCTCATCCCTAATGCTTATGGAAGTGCCCCAAAAAGCCAGGCAGGCAGAGGGGGGCATCAGGCTCCCCACAGGGGTAGGAGTTACCTGGGATAATCCATCTTTCCCAGAGGCAGGGAGCCCCAGCCTCACTAACAGAGCTAATGCATCTCTCCAGGACAACAGAATGTAACTGAGCACAACATGAGCAGGAATTTCCATGGCAATTTTTACTGTGAATTACAGGTGGCTTCTTTTTATGAGCCTCTAACACCCCCTGAAAGCAGCACTCACCTGTGGGAGGCCACCTTGCCCTGGGCCAGCCGGGAGAGCTGCGGTTGCCAAAAGTGGAACATTGTCCTTGAAACCACCTAGGGAGAGAAAGAAAGACAATAAGTTGTGACCATCATTTCCTCTTTGTTCCCTTGGGAACCCACAGCCCATCCCTGATGCAAACAATTTGGGATCCCCAAATGGACAAATTTTGGTTTTTCTTCCCTCTGGGGAAGCCTCTGAGGAGCCTCCACTGGAGCCAGCAGAGCTCATTGGGGTTTGCACAGATAAAAGAGGGAGGTCTATGGACCTTGGGCCAGAGGTGCCTGTTAGGGTAGCTCTTCTTATGAAGAAGGATTAGTCTCTGCTCTAAAACTTTTATTTTGTTTTATTATATTATAATTAAAATTATTATATAGTTATAGTCTATTTAAAACTCTTAGCTTTCTATTATGTGATATTACACACTTTTATTTAAACTACACACTTTCAATTTTGGTTCCATCATTCAATTTTGGAAGCTTTTTCTATGTCCTCAGGTCAAATGCAGTGTTCTCTTGGGGGTCAGTGTCTACTCTCAGTAGTCAGGGTTCCAACAGGCAGCTCCAGACTTCAGCAGGTGAGATGGTCAGGTAAACCAAAAGCATCACTGATCTTTTTTTGCATGCTCAGGGTTTTCCTCCTCGTTCCTTTTGCACTGTCCAAGGCTTGGAGATGAGAGTGGATATAATGCCAACCATTAGAGGAGCAATTACTTATCTCACAGGAGCTCTGAGAGGCTTAATCAGTTCATACTTGTAAACCAGGATGAGCTGAAGGATGCAACACATCCGAGGAGAAGTGATGCCTCAGGTTTTAGCTTCTATATTTTTCAGATTCTGTGCTGCTCTAGTGTGTGGGTCTGGGCTTCATGTTATGGGATGGCAAGCTCTGCATGTCACAGACATCTTTTATGGAAAACCCTTTCCTTAGGATTCTTCCTCCTGAGAAGCTGAGAGGCCTCAGCAACAAAATGTAAACAATGGTTATCTGCTGCTGTGGAATGCAACAGGTGCATCTGGGATTGGTCTCATGTGGTTGTTTCTAATTAATGGCCAATCACAGTCAGCTGGCTCAGACAGAGAGCCGAGACACAAACCTTTGTTATCATTCATTCCTATTCTATTCTTAGCCAGCCTTCTGATGAAATCCTTTCTTCTATTCTTTTAGTATAGTTTTAATGTAATATATATCATAAAATAATAAATTAAGCCTTCTGAAACATGGACTCAGATCCTCATCTCTTCCCTCATCTTAAGACCCCTGTAAGCACAGTCATATCTGCACAGAGCAGGGGGACAAAACAATTCCTGCTCCAGCTGGGCACCAAGGACAAATGATCCAAATCTCAGGCCCAAGAGCATAAACAATGTGGAATGAAGAGAGAAAAACAAGCAGGGTGGGACTGCATTGGCTAAAGCTGGAATGGGACAATGAATTCCAATGTGCAAATGGAGCAGAACTGTTCAAAGTGAGACACCCCGTGGTTGTGCATTTTGGGGCCATTTTGGTTCATCTTGGGCACAGCCCTGGCTGGGCTCTTGTGCTGCCCAAGGTAGATCTATGAAAACCTCCTAATAAATCCCTGCTTTATTCTTTAGCTCTGTCCAGCCTCTGTTCTAGCTCAGCCTTCCCAAGGATTGCTCACAACCAAGCCCAGAGCAGGGCAGCTTTGCTGGCTGAGCTCCCATCCAAGCCCAGCCACCCCTCACTGGTGGCACTGAGCATGGTGAAGCTGAAAGACCCCTAAGGGAGCATTCCCAGCCCTCCAACCCAGCAGGAACACGCCGCTAATGACATCCTTCAGAAATGTAATTAGCCTGCCTCCGTGGCGAGCCGCATTAGGGAGAGCTCAGAGGCTCGGAGAAGTGGGCTCCGGTGGGTGAGAGCCAAGGCTTGTGCTTTGAAAGCTGCATTAGGGAAGGGGGAAGAAGAAAAAAAAATAGAAAAGAAAGCGTTCTAATATTACTTAATTAGCCCGAGACATCCTGAGATGTAATTGAGCTTGGAGGGCTAAATGAAGGCTGCGTGTGTGAGACCGGAGAGGCTGATGCATTTGTAGTGAGAGCACTTTGCAAGGCAAACACGGCCCCCACTGAGGGACAGGGGGCAAAGAGGAAGGACAAGAAGGGGGCTGGGAAGGTGGGGAGGTGCCTCAAGTTCTCCTGGTCCCCAGCAGCTTTGTGCAAAGTCCCTTTCCCCTCTGCTCCGGCTGGATGGAAGCAGGACGGGAAGTGAAGGGTGTGGATGTGGGTACAGCAAACCACAGAATCAGCTTGCTCATGGCTTGGTTGCTGAAAACCCCATGAAAACCCCTTAGTGCCCAATAAAAAGGGTTGAGGTGCCTGAAGTTCTCCTGGTCTCCAGGATGGGAAGGGAAGGGTGTGGATGTGGGTACAGCAAACCACAGAATCAGTTTGCTCATGGCTTGGATGCTAAAAACCCCATAAAAACCCCTTAGTGCCCAATAAAAAGGGCTGTATCACACTGCCAGAGGCATCCCTCCCTGCAGATCCAAACCTGAGTCATCCTTCAGGCATCTCAGCATCCTCCTGGGGAAGCCTCGGGCAGGGATGGGGTGAGAACGGAGAAAATTCATCCCCAGGGCAGGGATGGTGAGAGGAGGAACCCTCCCCAGAGTGGGCAGTGTCCATCCCCAGTGCTCCTGTGAGCTGGAATGGTGGCCAGACCCAAAAGGCCAGATCCCAGCCCTGGAGAATATTCCTCTCACCCACTGCATGCACACAAGCCCATTCCAGCCCTGATTTACACACTGTACAGAAGGAGACATTAAAATCCAAACGGTTTATGGTAATTAACCCTCATTTAAATATTATACTGGTAACCATCACTTCCAATCCTTCTCAGCCTTGAAGGGGCTCCGTGTGCACGTCCATATGTACAGGGAGATTTTAAAGGGATACTCCATCTTCTCTCCTGATTGCTGCCTTCCCAGAAAAAGGATGTTTAATGTTCATTAATTGTTTCATTTGGAGAAATTGCTGTGAAAAGCCACCATAGGAGAGTGGATTTTTTTTTTAATGATTATTATTATTTTTGGAAAGAAGGTAATAATGGGGAGGGATGTATTAGCTGAGCTTGTCTCTGTGGGGGCTGCTAAAGCCTCATGATGGGTAACACAGAGCTGCCTGTCACCAGAGGAATGAAGACTGTGGAGATCAAACAACATTTAAGTGGGAACAAATGCATTATTTATCACAAATTAATCCTTCTTTCTCCTTTTCCACCCTAGCAGCAGGACTGGGTCACGCAGGAGGCCAAGGGGACCTGTTGAGCACCTTTGATGGGCCTTGCAGTGATCCACCCCTCTGTGATATCAAAAATCAATGGGGAGTAAACAAATCCATAAGTTGTGGTACAGAATAAAGCTGTGAGAGGCTGTGGGTGTCCCAGCCCTGCTTTCAAGAGCTGCTCCAGCAAGGCAAGGCCCTGCAATCCAGGGAAATCTGGACCACAGCATCCCTGGAGGATGAGGATGAGGAGGAAGAGAAGATGCCCATTGCTGCATCCTTCAGGCTGCAGTCCAGGCACTGACAGCTCTGTCTCTTCCCATCACTGGGGAGTTTCCTCAGGATGCAGGAATTTCTCCTTGAAGGGAGATCAAACAACTCCAGCCCCTACCATGAGCCCAGACAGCCAGTCCCACTGACCACAGAGATGGCAGCTCCTTCTGGGATTAACTCTGGCACAGGATGGGAAAAGGCTGGCGTGGTGTCTTGGTTTGGAAAGACAGGAGTCTGTTGAGGAAGGCAGGACCCTCCCCTGAAATGGAGAATGTAAACCCTCCCCACCCCTCCCAATTGCTATGAATTTTAAATTAAGGGGCTCTCAGGCAAAAAAAAATGGGAGCAGGAAATAACAGTTCTTTAATAGGGAAAGGAAAAAATATAAAAGGATAAAATAAACAACGCAGTAAGCTAGAACAACACTGCCAGAGTCAGAACCCAACCTGACACCCTGTGGGTCAGGGTGTTGGTGGCAGTCCCATTGGAAATGTGGCTGCAGCCCTCCTGCAGTGTCAGGGGTGGTTCTGTTGGAGCAGGGATCCTGTAGAGAAGGATGTATTCTTCCTCTGAAGATCCAGGGGAAGGAGAGACAGCTGCTGTTCCTCTGGGGAATCCCGTGGAGAAAGCTGTGCTGGTGTCTCAAAACCTCTGGATTATATCTGGGTAGCAATGCTTGGCTCCTCCCTCTGGATTATATCTGGGTAGCAATGCTTGGCTCCTCCCTCTGGATTATATCTGGGTAGCAATGCTTGACTCCTCCCCCTGGATTATATCTGGGTAGCAATGCTTGGCTCCTCCCTCTGGATTATATCTGGGTAGCAATGCTTGGCTCCTCCCCCTGGATTATATCTGGGTAGCAATGCTTGGCTCCTCCCTCTGGATTATATCTGGGTAGCAATGCTTGGCTCCTCCCCCTGGATTATATCTGGGTAGCAATGTTTGGTTCCTCCCCCTGGATTATATCTGGGTAGCAATGCTTGGCTCCTCCCCCTGGATTATATCTGGGTAGCAATGTTTGGCTCCTCCCCCTGGGCGGAGCATCTCCCAATGGGATGTTATAGTTCTTATCAGCCATGCAGTGACATTCAATAGTCTGTTATCAGCAATGTCCCCTCCCAGGGACGTGTGAATGTGGTCACTCAGAGAGAGAGATAAGGCAAGCTGCCCACTTGACAAAGGTAATCTGCCATACAGATGGTAATGGAAAACATCTTGCATTGCTGTGCCCCATATTGACCCCTTTTTTTTCCCTGTGAGCCCTAGGAGCACAGAGGGGAAGGTGAGGCCTGCCCAGCACACCTGGGCTGCAGCTGTGGCGGAGCTGCCCTCCCCTCACAGCCCAGAGCAAATCACCAGCCATCCCAGCAAGGGCAGTGATCCATGCTCACACCTCATCAGAACAAAACCTACCCAGGATATCTGACAGCTTTGTACTCCAAAATATCACTCCTCACCCACCCATCCATGGGGAAGCCTGGGAAGTGGCAGCAGAGCCCAGGAGCTGCTGCAATGCCCCTGTTATACTAATGATGTTTTCTGTCCCAACCATCCCAGGTGTGGCTGCCTGTTACAAAACTGGAGTGGCCAGGGGAGTCTCCCTGATCCCTTCAGGCTTGGACCTGTTCCTTCAACCACAAATCCCATGAGAAATACACAGGATTTTCTCGCAGGGCACCACCAAGTGATGCTGAGAGAACATGAGCAGGAGCCTGAGCCCATTCCAATCACTTGACAAGGTCTTGCAAGATCCATGTTTGCATTAAAAAGAAATTAAAAGCTTTTCCACTCCACTAGCTTGCCCAAAGCCTGCATACTAAATAGTAAATGCTACCTATGAGGTTGAATAAAATCTTCATTAAAAGAAGAAAAAAAAAAAGACAGCAGTCACTGAATACATCATGAACAATGACATTGGGGAGGCATTGTTCTTCTTCTGCCTGATGGACCATGCTGAAACACCTGTTTCTTATCGTGGAACTGTTAATAACTGTCACCACCAAAATCAGGGCTGAAAAAGTGTCATTAAGTCAAGTTATTCCAACCTACACCTGACTAGGAAGGGGGGAAAAATAAAAAAACAATTTTAAGAAAATCCAGCAATGAGGAAGAGACGCAAAGCTATGCCTGAGATAAATGTCAAAGCATAATTGTCCATGTGTCCCCCCAAAAAACCCACCCAAAAAATCCATCTTAGATGGAGATCTTGCTGACATGAAAGACACAGCCGGGTGGCCACAGGCAGTTTTAGCTGATTAACTGCAGACATTGACCCTTTTGATTAATTCACCAGGGATTTGTTTCATTCTGATCATCTCCTAAAGCTGCAGCTTCCCCAGAAAGTCAAGAGAAAAGCAGTTTCTGTTAAAGGGGAGGAGGGATGGTTATCAGGGCTGTTTAAGGGAATCCTGACTCAGGGAGGAATGAACATCTGAAGAACACAACTCCTTAGGAATTGCAAGGTCTTTATCTTCTCAAAGGAAACTGGAGCAGTGCAAAACAAACCCCATACTTTCACAGTTCAGGCATGGAAACAGACCTGAGTTTATCAGTGGAGGGTAAAAAATCTCTCATTGTCATTTGTTGTGCTTCTCACTGGCTGTATGTGTTTGATCTCCCATCACTGTTCAAAGCTTTGTTATAGCAAAAAAGGTCATTCCTCCCCAAAATCACAACCAGTCTGAGGTTTCTCTCTTCCAGAGAATCACCAAGAGGCCTCTAAGATGATCCAGCACAGCCATCAAGCCAGCAGCACCACCTTGTTCTCAAGTGCCAAAACCACATTTTTCCAACATTTCCGAGGATGGTGACTCCCCCACTTCCCTGGGCAGTCTGTTCCAATGCCTGACCACCCTTTATGTGAAGAAATCTTTCCAATCTAAACCTCCCCATGGTGCCACTTTTCCTTTAAGGCCCTGGCTTGGTCCCTTTTTGGGCAGTTTCTGCCCAGTGGAACCCAGCCGCCACCCAAAGCTCAGGAGCCGATAATCACAGGGAGTCACAAGAGCTCCCTGGAATGGGTTCAACACAAAAATAAAAATAAAAATAAATGAAAAAGGTCAATCACCCTGATATTTTCTGTCAGAATGAAAAACTGAGTGGAAATTCTGGCTGGAGCAGCTCTTTGCCCTCAGCTTGGGAGTCCATGCAGTGACAGACTGAAAGCTTCACCACACAGAGCGTCTGGACCGAGCCTCTTTATTTATATTTTCTTGAAGCATCACAGCTTATTCCCCTCCCTACTTCCCCTTGATCACAGCCTGGAAGAATTTTAAAAGCATCCACACTTCCCCAGCAGTGCAGACGCCTTCAACAATGAGATGCACCTGAGATGACCTTGAAACAAGCCCGAATTAATCTCTCTAAGGCCAGCCTTGAGCCGCGGTCGGGGCTTTGCAAAGCGGGACTCATCCTTTATCTTCCTCTCCCTGACAGCCTGAGAAGGGCTGGTTCAGAGGAGCGAAACAAAACACTCACCTGCGTGACAGAATAGTTAACTTAATCCCCCAAAGGCAAATCCTGTTAGCATGTAAAACCGGGAGTGATAATTGTACCCGGTTCTCAACCTTTTGCTGTGCTGGAAATAATCGCTTCAGTGCCACTGCCTGCCTGCCCAGAGACTCCTTTCTGCACAGATTATTTTATTTGTTATTATTTCCAGGAGGAAAGGAGGGTGCAATGCTAAAGATGAGGGGATATTGAAGACTGGGGTGAGAGGGTGAGGTTTGGGCAGCCACAGGTTGGTCTGCTCAAAAAGCCACCCCAAAGCAAAAATCTAAGAAAATTGGGTAAAACCAGCCAGATTTCACACAGATGGATTCAGTCAGGCGAGCCTGGTAAAGATATTTTTCTGGGAGATAACAGCTTTTTTTTTGTTTTTTTTTTTTTTTTCCAAGACAAAAGCCAATCTTTGTCTTTTGTGAGAGAGCTTGACCATCTGGACTTCAGAAAAGCATCTGATATTGTGCCACATGGGCAAACAATTAGTTAAACTGTAGGAGGGGAACATTAGGAAAAGAATTATGAATCAAAGAAATGCTTGGCCTAAAAAAATAAATAAATATATTATAATAGATAATACCAAAAAAGGAGGCAGCCTGGAGAGATTTCGCTGAGCAGGCTGTTCAGTCACCATTCACATTCAACACTTCCTCAACAACGGGGGACCAACACTCATCAAACTCACCACTCTGGAGGCAAAACAAGGCAAAACAAGGTGTTTTGGCATCGTTTGGAAGGAAATAATGCCTTTGAGAGACGGACTGACGGATGTGGAGTGACATTCAATGGGACAAAATCCCAGGTTTAAAAGACCAGCGCCAAGGGCGCCAAAGTCAGTGGAGAAGCCCTCTGTGGCTGAGCTGTGTCCTACAACACATCAGGGGGCCCTGATGGCAAAAAGGCATCTACAACTCAAAATATTTCCAGGAAAGAGAAAGAAAAATCCCTATTAACTGCTCCCTCAGAAACCCAAAAGGCTGAGGAACAGCTGGAATATAAAGTCCCCCTGTTCAGCCTTTCCAAACCCAGGTCTTCTCCAGCCCTCTTCAAACACAAGATTGTCTCTGTTGGAACCCAAACCCAGGGATTTCCCACCCTTGGGAAGCAGGAAGGGATGAAGCAAAGGGATTTCAGCAGAAATTAAACTGAATTGACTCCGGTGAATTTTCACGACCAGATACTTTGGGCAAACATTATTAAGCCTCCTTAGGTAATGTAATTAGAAGTTCAGCCCCTTTTATCTAAATATTGCACACAGAAAAAAAATATCCATAATTTCATAAAGTGAGAGAAACTGCTTTTCCTTCTATTTTTTTCTTAATAAAAGGTTTTTTGCTTTTAAAGCCTCCTTTAAGCAGGTGAACATTTCACAAGGAATCCTGGGCTTGTTGCAAGAGCATTTGGATTTCTCCTGAGTAAAGCAGGAGACAGATTCAGGTTCTACATCAAAATATGTGACAATAATCCTCTTCAGGTGGCTGCTTCAGGGAAGAGGAGACAGCAGCAAAGGCCTCTAAACAGAGAATTACTCAGCTTCACCCAGCAACTTCTGTCTTTATGGGCAAAACCCACTCACTGTGAGCAAGAATGGCCAGAAATTGAGACAAAATGGTTTTTAGTCAGTGAATGTCAACTTGCCAAGCCCAAGATCTCACACAGAGGGGAGGAAAAAAAGCCATTTCAAATGACACATTTATTTACCCAGGCCACAGATTTTTCTGCGTCATCACGGAGTTTTCAGTGGTTTAGGAAAAAAAAATGAAAGAAAAGAAAGAAAAAAAAGGAGGAAAATAAGAGAAACAAAGCTTCACAGAACACAAATAACCTGGTATGTTGGGCACTGGCCAGGCATGCAGATGGCTCAGATTCAAGCCCTTCAAAGCAGGGATTTGTACCTCTCTCTCCCCAACATTCCCAGCGAGGCCCAAGCCATAAACCAATCCTGGGAGTTTCACTCTCACCTTCTGGTTTGAAAAAAAAAGAAAACAAAAAGTATCTTGGTTTTATCTCGCTGCAGGAAAAGCCTTCCTTCTGAAACCTCAGGGAGGAGGAGGACTGTGGGATGAGAAAGAAGCAGGTCCCTTCCCTCCCTGGTTCTGATTACAGCTTATTAGCAACATTGTTTGGTTTGAGTTCCCATAAAAATTCCATTCCCAGCAAAGACCTCGACTAAAAAGTAAGCAAGCATTAATGGGAGCTGTCTCTCATTAAGAGCAGCTCCCTCAGGAACAGGAGCTCCTGGGGGTGTGTGTGTGACCATCTCAGTCAAGCCACCATTTCACAACTTTCACTCTGTTTTCACAAAGGAATCACAAACTCCTGAGGAAAGCTTAAGGAATAAATAAAAAATTGCTGGAGAAAGGAGAACCAACCCAAATTTCTCTGTGAGACATCAGAGAACCCACACTGAGGAAAACCATAGGAGATGAAACTCTGCCTTCCCCACCAGCAGCAGCACTTGGCTCTTAAAAAAATTAATAAATTCCTGTCAGTAATGGCCCAGACTGAGAGGCCAAGCAAGCATTAATAGGTGATTAATATGTGACCATCTCAGTCAAGCCACCATTTCACAACTTTCACCATAGGGTAGAAATCACAAACTCTTTAGGAAAGCTTAAGGAAAAATACCAAAAACTTGCTGGAGAAAGGAAAAGAACCAACCCCAATTTCTCTGAGAGCCACCAGAGAACCCGGATTGGGGAAAACCATAGGAGACAAAACTCTGCCTTCCCCTGCCAGCCCTTAAAAAAATTAATAAATTCCTGTCAGTAATGGCCCAGAGTGAGAGGAGGGAGGGAGAAAAGAGAGGTTTTGGAGCTCCCTTTTCCCAGGAAGGGCCAGTTCTTGCAGCCAGAGGGGATGAGGGCTCTTCTGGCTCTGAGCAGATGGTGTGGACACGCCTGAGCTGGAGAAACCCTTTGTAATGAAACGCCTCTCCCAGAAATTAACTTTAATTAAGGCTTAATATCTGTGTTTGAGATATTAAATCTTCAGAGGAGGCCATTCCCAGCCTCTCACCTCGCACCTTCCCCAGCATCTCCTGCTGTCCCTGGTGCTGCCACCCATCCTCATCCTCTCCCTGAGGAAGGCGGCCCCAGCTGCCAATTTGCAGGGAAACGTGCAGGAATGTCACGTCTTGGAGCTCTCCATCCCTCCAGGAAAATGTGACAGGGGGTTCAAAACTTGTTAAGGGGAGGCTGGTGGGAGGAAAGGCACTGACAGACAGTACAATCGCGTATGCTGCTTTTCCTCGGGAAACCAGGCTAAAAATAATACCCTGCAATTTGACAGCCTCAGCCCAGGAGAGCCACCGACGTGCCAGTGGAGATGAGGAGTGGAGCCTGGATGGGGGCTGGCTCGAGGGACAGCACCTGTGAGTTAAAACAACACCCTCAACCCACTCCAGATCCATCCAAGTGGGCACAGGTACCTGGAATTCCGTGAGCAAAAAGGCTCCTGTGAGATCCCCCACTCCGAACCCACAGCTTGCACAGTCTCACCACACTGCTGCTGAATTGTCTGCAAAAAAAAAAAAAAAAAAAGCAGTTTTATGACCCAAAACCAGCAGTGCAAGTGGGAAATCTTGCTGTCACAGACACAATCGCACATCCCGCTCCAGTGATGGAGGAGGGAACCCTTGGGTGGTAATTGCTATGCACAGGCAGGGGGGAGAGATTCTGATAGCTTTTATTATCAGGGTACCCAGACGTAAAGCAATGCCTGCAATATTTATCCATGTCATCACTTAGAGTAAGTGGCCTGATTTGTCAAACCGAGACAAGATCCAGGAGTGTCACTTAGGGGGAGACGGAGGGCGAGGCAGGGCAGGAGCTATGCCCAGGATCCAGCAGGGCTGCAGACGCTCTGACCGCAATGCCAGGCACAAAACCAGAGGGGTTCTCACCCGTAAAACACGGGCAGGAAGCCAAAAGAAGAGGGTGAGGGCAAGGCAAAGGGTCCTGCTTGGAGGGCAGCCCTGTGCCCCTGGCCGGCAGCCCGCAGAGCAGGAGGATGAGGAAGGTTTCCTTTGACTGCCCTCTAATGCCAGCTAGAGGGAAAGGGGATGCTGCAGGGCATGGCAGGAACCTGCCCTTGGAAAGGCAGCAGGACTTGGGAACAAACCCCACAGAGGGGTGAGAAATGCTGCCCTAAACCTCATGGAGCCCCAGAGCAGAGCAGGGATGGAATTGCTTTTCTGGAGCAAACACTGCTGACTGCACTATGCACCCTCACGGGGTATTTTGCACCACTGTGACTGGCAGGGATCCCCTTTTTCCTCAGAAATCACTAGCCCTGCACAGAAATGATGGACAAAAGTCTTGCTGAGGGCTGGGGTGGGTGCTCCCTCCATCCCAGCCGTCAGAATCCTGGCCAGGAAAGCTCTCCCCTATGTAAGGCAAGGCTTCCCAGCAGCAGGACCACCGAGGCTGAGGAGTGTAAGAGTTTGGTGAAAAGTTAGGGGGTCCAAACCCCCTAAACATTAACTGCCAGCCTTAAAACCAGCCTCCAGTAATGCCCATCACTGGTGGCACCAGGCAGCAGAAAGTGGATGGAGGGTGACAGTTCCACCCTTGAGACCACAGCTTTGGGGAGAACTTCGGGCAAAGTTCCCCAGATGTTCATACCCCTGGATTGTTGCCTTGCTTCTTCCCCCAGCCTTGAATTGGTGACAGCAATGACCTGGGAAGTGATTTTCTCAGGCAGAAAAGCTTGGCCAGGAAAACTCTCCTCTGTGTAAGGCAAGGCTTCCCAGCAGCAGGACCACCAAGGCTGAGGAGTATAAAAATTTGGTTAAAAGTTTGGTTAAAAGTTTGGTTAAAAGTTAGCAAGTTCCAGCCTCCAAAACCCCTTAAATATTAACTGCCAGCATTAAAACCAACCTCCAGTCATGCCCATCACTGATGGCAACCAGGCAGCAGAAAGTGAATGCCAAGATTCTGAGGGTGACAGCTTCACCCTTGAGACCACAGCTTTGGGGAGAACTTTAAGCAAAGCTCCCCAGATGTTCATACCTCTGGATTTTTGCCTTGCTTCTTCCCCCAGCCTTGGAATTGGTGACAGCAATGACCTGGGAAGTGATTTTCTCAGGCAGAAAATACCCATCCCCTTTCAAGAGTGCCAAGAATGTCCCCCTGTGCCAAAGGGGAAGGAGCAAAGCCCTGAGCAAAGCCAAGAGGGAAATGCTGACACCGGGATTCATCTTGCTTGACTTAATAACTAAGGACACCAACATGAGAGCTGCTCATCCCACACACCTGCCTGTGGGTAATGAAGAGAAATGGGCGCTGCTAGCACACAAATCAGTGGCAGGGGATCAAGCCTGAGCTGGAAGCGCTTGTGCAGGGAAGTCATGGCCATCAAACCGTCCGTGTGGAGCAAATCCCTGCCAGGAGTTTGGGGGCAGCAGAAGGAAGTGGCCTGGGAGCAAGAGGAGCCTTCAAGAGAGGAGAGCTGATGTCTGGAGACAGCTGAGGCTGACAGGCAGCAAGACGCCCTCCCTGCTCTCCATCAGACCCTGCCTCCCTCCTCTGGGGGCCGGCCAGGAGGGGAGAGGGATGACAGACACATTAGCACCTTCTTCATCTTGACAGCTTGTTTTTGTCCCAGCTTTCCCGGCCTTCGCTAATTATTTCCTTTTGATTCGGAGACTGCAGCTGAAACAGGGTGTCCTTGGCCTCCAACTCCTGCCTTGGGGCTGAGGAGGGGGGAAAATTACTGAGGACTCCGAGGTTGCTCTTGTCCTTGCATCAGGAAAGCAGGAGTTTGCCTCCAGAAACATTTGGTGCACGATTTTTACCACGAAGGTGGTGAAACCACCAGAGAGGCAGTGGATGCTCCATCCCTGGGGATATTCTGGACTAGGCTGGATGAGGCTTTCAGCAACCCTGTCCATGGCAGGGGATTGGACTTTAAAGGTCGCTTCCACCCCAAACTATTTCATGACTCTATAAAATCTTCAGGCCAGAACCTACACTGGGATCTGGGGCTGCTCGGGGAGACCAGAAAGGGTTGGTGGACACCACCTGGAGTTACTCAAAAACCAGCGTAAAGATATGCATGGCAATCTAAAAGGAGTTTGTTTTCCAACCTGGAGGGCCCCTCTGGACACAGAGCATAAATCTCTGAGATGCTCCTTTAAATTAATCCATGGGAAGGCACTCATGAAGCAGCAGAAGGTCAGCAAGGGTGATGCAGACCAGTGGTTTGGAGAATCCTTGTTCTGGATGATAACTGCAGATCAGGAAGGAAAAGGGCACAGGAGAAGGAGTTGGTTTCCACCAGGAAGGCTGAACACAAGCACAGCACAGCCCCTGCAGGGTGTAAAACATTCCTCTGCCCCATTCCAGCCCTGCCACCAGCATCCCTCGCAGATTTGGGGCACCACAAGCAAGCAGACACAAAGATCAACCCCCTGCCCACTCCCAAACCATCACAGCACACACAAGACAGCAAGACAGCACCCAAGGGAAGTGCCAGCAGCCCAATGTCCCCCTCCCATGGGACATAAGCCAGGCTGAAAGGTCCCTCCACCCCATAGCCTCCCAGCCAGCAGAGCTGCAGTGCCCCGAGCGACCAGCTCTGAGGTTCTCCAAGCCCATACATTTTTTTTAAATGGTCTGTTAGAGATTTGCTGCTGGTTTTCAAGCTCTGACAGCCTTGTTTTTTATTTCAGTTGCCTTTGAGCCACCCCAGGAAATTTTCATATATAAATATGGAAATATGCAAAACCCCGCGGATTTATAGGATCCGACACCGCGCTTTAAACGAATCCCCCGTGAGCTCATCTTCTGCTGGGCGCCCTCCCACAGCACCCTGCCCTGCTGTTGGCCACCCCATCAGGAGAGATAATCCTCCCCAGGCAGCTCTGGAGCACATCCACACTGTGGATTTTGTGTGCCTGCCTCCCAGCCCACCACATCCCACCCTTGCACCAGCTGGGGCAGTGCCATGTCGCAGACATCCTGTATGGAAAATCCTTTCCTTAGGATTCTTCCTCCTGAGAAGCTGAGAGGCCTCAGCAACAAAATGTAAACAATGGTTATCTGCTGCTGTGGAATGCAACAGGTGCATCTGGGATTGGTCTCATGTGGTTGTTTCTAATTAATGGCCAATCACAGTCAGCTGGCTTGGGGTCTCTGTCCAAGCCACAAACCTTTGCTATCATTCTCTGCTATTCTGTTCTCAGCTAGTCTTCTGATAAAACCTTTTCTTCTATTCTTTTAGTATAGTTTTAATGTAATATATATCATAAAATAATAAATCAGCCTTCTGAAACATGGAGTCAGATCCTCGTCTCTTCCCTCATCCTGTGAGCACGGTCACAGTGCCTTGCTGCTCCTCTCCCAAAAATGGGATCCTGTGCTGTGCCCATCCCTGGCAGTGCTCAGGGCCAGGCTGGGGCTCTGAGGAACCTGCTCCCTGCTCACAGAATGGCTGCTGGAATTGGATGTTCACTTCCAAAGCGTTTCATGGTTTTGTTTGGATTTTATGATCCCATTTTGAGCTGGACAAGGCAAGGCAGCCCTGGGGATACAATCACAGTGGTAAAACAAAGGAAAATCCACACTGTGCTGCTGCAGGAACAGCCTTGGTCAGATCCCGTGTGGCTTCAGAGGAGACAGACCCAAGAGAAAAATCTGTTGGACGTGCAATTCCTGTAGGGAATAAACCTCTTCTCCCTGCAGCTCCCACCACAGGAAAGCCCTGCTGTTTCTTCAGGGTTAAATCAGAAACTAAAAGCTCCATCTCTCACCATTTTCCATCCCTGTCCAGCTCTGCCTCAGGACCACA
Source organism: Ammospiza nelsoni (assembly GCF_027579445.1). Taxonomy (NCBI): domain Eukaryota; kingdom Metazoa; phylum Chordata; class Aves; order Passeriformes; family Passerellidae; genus Ammospiza; species Ammospiza nelsoni. Next base: position 39,428,689 of record NC_080640.1, read on the forward strand.
AACCTTTTGTGATGGGAGCCAAGGGCAAGGCAAGGTTTCTTTCTCCTCTGAGAGGCAGACAGCAAAATGCAGCACATCCCTGGGGACACAGGGCAAGCTCCCAGTGATTCTTTTGGACTGAAACCCCTCAGGGTCTGCTTGGAAAAATGCCTTTCTCAAACCATTCCTGGAGCAGCTACAAAATCCAACCCTGAGCTCCCAATGGCAGAAAATTCCCCTGAAACCACACTCCCCCTGGGCAGGAGCACAAGGATCACCCAGAGAGAGGCAGGGCTAGGGGCTGATCCAAGCTGCACAGCCACTGCCATCCTACACACATTAAAAACCATGCTTAAAAATAAATAAATAAATCAAAGGTAAAATAGTAGTGACCTATATGAGGCTGATGCATACCCTGGGTTTAAACGAGTGAAAATCTATTAAAAAAGGACAAAGTACTAATATGTATTTGTTAGCAGGGTGTTAAAGAAGAGCCAGGGCTGATTTCCTAAGCACAGGCAATGCCTCCTTTGTTTAACAAACAAAAAGCTCAAACCACAAAACCTCTTTGCCTGGGAGATGGCAGCAACACTTCCTCACCGAGTTCAGCACTCCACTGTTTTTGTAGGATTTTTTTTCCTTTTGGCTTATTTTCTGCATCAAGAGAATTTCAATTCCCTCCAAAAGCAACTTGATAAAGATGATAAGAAGATAAAAAAAGTGGGGGGAAAAGTGTTGGTGCAGCTTTTCCTGAAGGAGATGCCTATAAACAGCTGTATTGGAGCATGCAATTCTTTCAGACAAAATGTATTCGTTATTTTCTTTGACACCTTAAATTTAAACCCACGAGTTCGCTGTTAGGCCTGCACTTGGTTATCAGATTGACACATCCTGATTAACCAAGGAGAATTAACCTCTCTGAGTGCAGAAAAAGCTGATTATTTCAAATAAATCAAAGATTCCTTTCAACTTCAGCTCACATGGACAGTCGATTATTTTAAGTCGATCCACACAAATACTTTTTTGGCCGCACATGGCCTGGCATCCGTGGCTTTGCCAGAATTCACTGGGGGGAGTCTGAGGAAGGGCAGAGCTCTCATCAGCCCCAAGCCTCTCCACGTCTCCATCACCCCCCTTGTGAACCCCTTCCACCATCTCCCAGCTCCTCCCCTGGCAGGAACGCTGCCACTGTGGATTTGTGACACCATTAGCTCCTGCTGTCACCAGAGCTGACAACTCCAAAGGCCCTCAAGAGCTGTCTGCAGAAACACAATAAATGAGATCTCTTAATTAACGCCTCCCTTAACTAAGTAAATTAATTTTATGCAGCTGATATGTGGCGTCTTCACAGTTTGAGGGTGACTGAGTAGCTGGAAACGTCCCTCAGCTCAGAGGTACTGGAAAACTCTTCTTTGTGTTTGACAGTGTTTCTATAAACAAACCCTGCTCTGAGGTGGGAAGGAAGGAAGGAAGGAAGGAAGGAAGGAAGGAAGGAAGGAAGGAAGGAAGGAAGGAAGGAAGGAAGGAAGGAAGGAAGGAAGGAAGGAAGGAAGGAAGGAAGGAAGGAAGGAAGGAAGGAAGGAAGGAAGGAAGGAAGGAAGGAAGGAAGGAAGGAAGGAAGGAAGGAAGGAAGGAAGGAAGGAAGGAAGGAAGGAAGGAAGGAAGGAAGGAAGGAAGGAAGGAAGGAAGGAAGGAAGGAAGGAAGGAAGGAAGGAAGGAAGGAAGGAAGGAAGGAAGGAAGGAAGGAAGGAAGGAAGGAAGGAAGGAAGGAAGGAAGGAAGGAAGGAAGGAAGGAAGGAAGGAAGGAAGGAAGGAAGGAAGGAAGGAAGGAAGGAAGGAAGGAAGGAAGGAAGGAAGGAAGGAAGGAAGGAAGGAAGGAAGGAAGGAAGGAAGGAAGGAAGGAAGGAAGGAAGGAAGGAAGGAAGGAAGGAAGGAAGGAAGGAAGGAAGGAAGGAAGGAAGGAAGGAAGGAAGGAAGGAAGGAAGGAAGGAAGGAAGGAAGGAAGGAAGGAAGGAAGGAAGGAAGGAAGGAAGGAAGGAAGGAAGGAAGGAAGGAAGGAAGGAAGGAAGGAAGGAAGGAAGGAAGGAAGGAAGGAAGGAAGGAAGGAAGGAAGGAAGGAAGGAAGGAAGGAAGGAAGGAAGGAAGGAAGGAAGGAAGGAAGGAAGGAAGGAAGGAAGGAAGGAAGGAAGGAAGGAAGGAAGGAAGGAAGGAAGGAAGGAAGGAAGGAAGGAAGGAAGGAAGGAAGGAAGGAAGGAAGGAAGGAAGGAAGGAAGGAAGGAAGGAAGGAAGGAAGGAAGGAAGGAAGGAAGGAAGGAAGGAAGGAAGGAAGGAAGGAAGGAAGGAAGGAAGGAAGGAAGGAAGGAAGGAAGGAAGGAAGGAAGGAAGGAAGGAAGGAAGGAAGGAAGGAAGGAAGGAAGGAAGGAAGGAAGGAAGGAAGGAAGGAAGGAAGGAAGGAGAGAGCTTGTCAGGATGCCCACAATGTGCTCTCTATAAAGCTGCCACATGATAAAAGCCTCCTCTCTTGCCTTTGATGGCTGGGGAAAAGGAAAAAAACAAACCAAACCTGAAAGCTTGCCACTAAAAAGACATTCTGCTCCATGTCTGAATCACCAGCACAGCTTTTGGTCCTTGAAGAAATGTGATAATCCAAGGGAACAGACTCAAGGCCAAAATCAGATCGTATTATCCAGGTTATCACCAGGGCACCCTGCAGAGATGCAGCCAAGAATTATTTCCTCCTCACTTTCTTTTGCCTGGTGGAGCATGACAGAGAAAAAGGCTCTCCTTATTTTCATTTTGTTTTTTTTTTTAAAGGAAAATAATTAGATTTTTCAAGAGGCTTGGATTTAAAATCAATTTCCCAATTAAAAAACGTAAGGTTTATAGTTGGTGTAGTTTGTTTGCCTTCTGGGATCGATGCACAATCCCCAAGTGCCATCATTGTCACTATTTGGACAAGAACTCTTTAAGTAACCTTTGGGGGAAGTGTTTTCCTGCTCAAAAACAGTTTAAAAGATGGATAACAAAAAAAGAAAACCAATGCTCCTGCCAAGTAAAACCTCACAGGGTAGATAATATTGGAAGGTATTAAAGGCAATGTCCACTTTCTTTGCAGGAGCAAGGAAAACAGTCTCCAGAAAAAAAAAGAGAGACTGGAGGAGGTGGATTCTCTGATGTGCATTAAGGGGCTGGTTAACTCCAAATTCCTCCCCTGAGGGGCACCACCAGCGCCTTCTTTTTGCCCAGCTCCCTCCAAAGGAATTGGTTCAAGGCTAAACTCTCTTATCACCGACAAGCAGAGCCTGACCTCTGCCAAGTCCCATTACTTTGGGGTAGGGTCCTTTTTCCCCGGTGGTTCAGAGCCAGGAGCTGATTACTGCAAGCCAGGAAGGAGCATTCTGACTTTTGTGGTGTTTACAGCTTTTTATCACAGAAAAATCCACCTGCGCCAGCTATAAAAACAGATAAAATCTCCCAGCAAAGCCTGCTCTCCTCAAGATCCCCTGTCACTAATAAGTCCCTGTACTCTCTGGCAATGTCCCCCACAAGCTGTAAGGTTTTCTACCCATTTAAGCTGGCCTGTGATCCTGGCTTAGAGGAGCTCTGGGGACAACCTGACCGCTGACAGCACGGCACAGCCAGGGTCAGATCAATGCTTCCATCATCTCTGCAAAGACCGAGGGGAGAAGGCAGACAAGCAGATTAAAAAGCAATTTTATATCTTTTTTTCGTGTAGCAGGGGGGATATTTTCACCCACAGAGCACAGGAAGCCTCTTCATGGCCGTGTTTTCACTTCCTCCCAGGAATCAGGGATATTTTGTCCCCTGCAATGTAAAGTAGATGTGGAGGTGGCCCAAAGACAACTTGGCAGGAGGACAGGGAGTGGAGTCAGAAGCAGTGAGTGGTGCTGGGGAGCTGCAGGAGCCCGAGGGCGAGGAGATGTTGGGAAGCCATCACAGCGAAGTGAAGTTGTTGGAGGAGGGATGCCGGGGGTTGGCCCCCGAAGGGAATGAGACTGCACACAGCCTCCGAGTCTTTGGGGCTTTCTCACAGCTCTGGTGCCACCAGAGAGCGTTTGATGAGCTGGAAAAAAAAATAAACCTAACCCTCACCTTGCATTTTAAAAAGTGTCTATCTCCTGCAGCCCAAGAGGGAAGAGTGGTGGAGGAGGGAAAAGTGCAAACCCCCCGTAGAAACTGCAAGGGAAGGAGGGAATTGGGAGACAGGCAGAACCCCAGGCTTGACTCACACCTATTGATGGAAATTAGATGAGTTTGCCTGCAACTGCCTCCTTCCCACACTTTTTTTTCCCACTCCCAACTCATCCTTTGATCCTTCTCACTCAAAGAACCCATAATTCTTGTGGACACATTTTGAGAAGACACCAGGGATCAGCAGGAAGGGATCTCTCCCTCCAGGAAAGGAGGGGAAAGCTCCTTTTCTCATCTCTGAGTGAAGGGCTTGGTCCCACCTGAATCCCAGGGCCAGAAGCTGTGACAATCCCTGTTTTCAGCAGATTTTTGACCAGGATATTCCTCTGAACAAAGAGTTTCTGATCCCCCAGGTGCCGGCAAAGGAGGAGCTTCCAGTTCAAAATTTTTACAAATTTCTTGCTTCCATAAGAAAGGGATAAATTCACTGGAGCTCACTTTTCAGTGACAAAAAGCTCTCCCAGAGATAACCTGGAGTTCTTAGGGAATTAAACTGAGGCACAAGGCCATGTGGGACTGCTGGAGGGGACGGGAGCTCCTGCACGCGCGGCCGTCACTGGCGCTCCGTGCCCCGAGCTGACATTATCTCTGCTATCCTCATCTCTCCTTTCCAATTCCCAGGGAGTGAAGTGAAGTGAAAAAAGAAGTTTTTGAGGGGCAGGCAAGCACAAGTGCACTTTGACAGCGCTACCCTCAGCCTCACTGGCTGCTTGAGGACAGTGTTTAGAAGCTCACAGATTCCATTTTCTTTGTTAAAGTAATTTTTAAAGCCTGTTTTTCTGTTCCCTGCTGCCTTCGTGGACACACCTCAGCTAAAACTCTGGTTCCAATGACATATCATTCATCCAGGGCCTGAGAGGGAGCAAAGAAATTGTTCACTCACTCCCCAGACAAGCACAGGAAAGCCAATATTCCCCCCCATTCCTGCTGTTCCATTAAACTAATTTTATGCATGAGGTGAGATCGCATCTTTCCTAAAAATAATAGTAAGAATAATTGTAATGAATACATTTTTCTCCAGTGACAGCACCAGTGATGAGGTTTTGCTTTACCATGAAGTAGGCTTTTCCAGAAAGCACATCTACAAGCTGCCTGCTTAAAAATGCACCAGGAGCAGCCAGAATTAGGGGATGTATGAAGCTTCCTGAGTTATTCCAGAGAAGAAAGGTTAAGGAACCACACAAACCTCTTTCCAAAGCAGCAGATCAATACCTGTAGGATCCACACTCACAAGTGGAATGAGGGCATGAACTAAGACCACTGAGGCAGAGGTTCACAGCTACTAACTTTGGGAAGAATTAGGCTTTAACAAATCCAAAACAGGACTCTGGACACAGCACCCCATGTCAAAAAAAAACAATATCCAGAGTGCAGGAATCTCCAATCCCCAGCTCACCTGCAGAGAGCTCGAGATGACTCCACTCTGTCACAGACACCTTTTATTGAAAACCCTTTCTTTAGGATTTTTCCTCCTGAGAAGCTGAGAGGCCTCAGGAACAAAATGTAAACAATGGTTATCTGCTGCTGTGAAGTGCAACAGGTGCATCTGGGATTGGTCTCATGTGGTTGTTTTTAATTAATGGCCAATCACAGTGAGCTGGCTCAGACTCTCTGTCCGAGACACAAGCTTTTGTTATCATTCTTTCTTTTCCTATTCTTAGCTACCCTTCCGATGAAATCCTTTCTTCTATTCTTTTAGTATAGTTTTAATGTAATATATATCACAAAATAATGAATCAGCCTTCTGAAACAGAGTCAGATCCTTGTCTCTTCCCTCATCCTCAGACCCCTGTGAACACGGTCACACCACTCGTTCCTGCCAAGCCCCAGACCCCAGCTGTAATGAAGAAGGGGAGAGGGGAACAGATAAATCAAGTCCTTGCAGAGATGCCAAGAATTGCAGGAGCAGCTTTTGGGGGGGAGAGAGCACTTTACAAGGAGAGGTCTCAGGAGAGAGCCTGACTGTGCCACGCAAGAAGGATGGGGGCGAAATGCTTTTAGCACCTGTTTGCTCGCACTTATAAATAAGAAAAGAGGCAACTGCAGTTAGAGAGGGAGTAGGCACCAATCTCTCCTGGAATCCTGGTTGCTGTCCCCTCGGTGAACTCCTCACTTTGCTGCAGCTGCCAGAGGAGGGGATGGAGGGATGGAGGGATGGAGGGATGGAAGGGATCACATCCTGCTTCCTGCCGCGGGCGGCGCGGGGGAGGCGCAGCTCCAGCACACAGCAGACACGGCTCCCAGAAAGGAAAGCTGAGAAACATAGCGCCTATAATGAGAGGCTAACAGCCACAAATGCAACAAATGCAGAATTAAAAGCAGGGAGAAATCCAGAGAAGAAAAGCAGAGCTTCAGCACGGGCAAGTTTGCAGCATTTGAACAGCCCTTGAACCTGGTTTGCTCTGCCAGGGTGATGCCTTGTGTAGGCTGAGCTGGAACAGAGGCCAGACAGAGTCACAGAATAAAGCAGGGATTTGTTTAGGCTGAGCTGGAACAGAGGCCAGACAGAGTCACAGAATAAAGCAGGGATTTGTTAAAAGGATCTCCTCAATGGATGCACCTTGGGCAGCACAAGAGCCCAAAGGCTACAACCAAGATGAACCAAAATGGTCACAAAATGAACCCAAGAGGAACCAAGATGGGCACAAAATGCACAAGCACTCACGAGGTCTCTCACTTTTATAAGTTCTGCTCCATTTGCATCTTGGAGTTCATTGTCCATTTCCAGCTTCAGCCCATGCAGTCCCACCCTGCTTGTTTTTCTCTCTCCAGCCCACGCTGTTTGTGCTCCTGGGCTGAGATGTGGATCATTTGTCCTTGGTGCCCAGCTGGAGCAGGAATTGTTTTGTCTCCCTGCTCTGTGCACAGAGCTCACCATCCCCTCATGTGAAGCCCAGACCCACACACTAAAGCAGCACAGAATCTGAAAAATACAAAAACTAAACCTGAGGCATCAAGGGCACTAGAATTCCCAACCAGAGGAATTCACACGTCCATGAGGATGGGGAGGCCCTGGCTAACAGAGCAACCCAGTGGGACACTGGAAAAAGTCCTTTCCCACAAGCAGGGATGAAGATGCTTCCTCCAGCATTTGCTCCCAGGGCTGAATATGTTCAGCAGTGACTGCAGAGAGCTATTACAAGCAAGGTTATGGACACTGAGGTCCCTGATTAAAGATCTGGACGTGCTGTGCTAAGGAGGGCATCTCTCTATTTGCAACCCACACACAAGGTCACAGAGCACAGGTCCCTCCAGCCAGAGGCCAGAATAAAACAGCTGTTCAACACAAAAGGGTGCCCAGATCTTCTCTTGTCCCTGCCCTGAGCACCCCAGGCTTTGTTTGAGGTGGTTGTGACCCAGAGGCAGCTGTGGCCCCCACACCTCCCCAGCTGAATCAGCATCTCCTCCTTGGAGACCTGTGTCACTTGGCTTTGCACCATCCTGCAGGAGAGGCCACTGGAGAGAGCAAAGGCCTGAATTATAACAAGCAACAGAGACCTGGGAAGGGAGAAATGCAGCAAAGCAATTTGCAAGCCCAGGTCTCTGATCACGAGATGGACAGACAACCTTTCCCACTGCAGAATTCTGGGTTTTTCCTGTAGGAGCAAGTTAAGGCTGCTGGCATCCAGCATCAGAGGGCTGTGCTTTGGATTGAAGGCACTGAACACCAGCTCCTCTCTCCCACTGGAGGCTGAGACAGAGCTGGAAGACTTTTCCCCTCTGGTGTGAAGTTACCCCTGTAGCCTCTGCTCACCCTGAGACTCGAGCAAAGCTGTGCCAGAGATGTGACACTGCAAGAGGCAAGGACCACAAGCGCTGCTGCAAGAGCTGACTTCCCTGTCAGTGCCCAGGCTCGGAGCAGAGGAGAAAACCAGCTGTGACAGCCCAGCCAGTGCAGCAGGGAGGCCGTGGAGCACAGCCAAGGCGCCGTGACCTCCCCGTCCTGCTGGGGAGAGCAGCAGGACAGGGGAGCAGCCTGGCTGGATCAGCCTCCTGGCTAATTCCGCCAGCACACAGACAGAAGCCACTCCATCAGCTATTCCCCAGTTATTTTTAGCAGATGATGACTCTCCTGGAAGCACGCCACGGTGGCAGGTCACAGGATGACTGCAGGAGGGACAAGCACGGCCCCTCTGCCAGGACAGTGCCAGCAGCTGTGGGTGCCAGCCCAGGTTTGAAGGAGCTGCTGATAAAGGTGCCAGCAGAGGGCAAGCTCCAGCTGCCATCCCTCCATCCCCATTCCCTCTTTTTCCTCTCCGCTGGGGTCACCCTGCTTCCAGCTCTATCCTCATGTGTCACAGACATCTTTTATGGAAAATCCTTTCCTTAGGGGTTTTCCTCCTGAGAAGCTGAGAGGCCTCAGGAACAAAATGCAAACAATGGTTATCTGCTGCTGTGGAATGCAACAGGTGCATCTGGGATTGGGCTCATGTGGTTGTTTCTAACTAATGGCCAATCATAGTCAGCACGTGCGGACAGAGAGTCTGAGACAAAGCCTTTGTTATCATTCCTTCCTATTCTATTCTTATTCAGCCTTCTGATGAAACCTTTTCTTCTATTCTTTTAGTATAGTTTTAATGTAATATATATTTTAAAATAATAAATCAGCCTTCTGAACACAGAGTCAGATCTTCATCTCTTCCCCAGTCCAAAAACCCCTGTGAACACAGTCACACTCATGTATCCCAGAGGGGATGCTGGGCTGGCAACATGGGCACAGAGAGATCCCTTCCTCCAAAACACAGGCAAGAGTCCATAATTAGTGCTGAGGAGGGAGAGAGGGCATTTTCCGTGCTGAGGAGGGACAGAGGGCATTTTCCCTGCTCAGGGACCCCAGGAAAAGCCCCATGGGTCATGTCCTGGGGTGAGCTGGCAGCTGCTTTGAAACACCTGCAAGGCAAATTGAACCTGCCAGCTGGGATCACCCCTTCCCACAGCCCTGGCCAGCACCTCAGCTGCCTTGGCATGTCTCTAGAGTGCTGCTGGCCATCAGGAGAAGGAGCCCAGGCTGAAAAGTAATGACCTTTTCCTTTATGCTAATACATCAGAGAGGCATGAAGGGAATGCAGCTCCAGCAAGGAATTCAGGTGGGTTTTCCATCTCATCTAAGAGATTTCCCCCAAAACAGTGTCTGGGACAGCATCCCAGAAGGATGGGGGCAGTGGGAAGAGGAGAAGAGCAGCTGGAGTCGAGCACAGCATTGCCCCTGGGTTTGAGTTTCCACAGAATTATGGATTTACTCCCCACCTGCACCCAGGGAAAACGCTCCCATGTCTGGCACAGCAGAGCTGGGCTGGTGAAATCTTCATGCGGAGGCACCCCAAGCTAGCAGAGCCAAGGTAATGCTGAATAAATAAGGAGGAGGCATGAGAATTTCTATATTCCTTTGGCTGCTTTAGAACCCAAACCAACAAAGGCAGGAGCTGAGGAAGAAAATGGGATATTCAGTGCTTTGAAGTCATTCTACAGATGTGTGACGCAAAGGGCTTAATCTGGGGGGAAAACAAGGCACAGCCAGCTGCCTTGTACTTGGCTTAGAAGGTTTGACCTGGCTGGGATCAGAATAAATGTAATTGTGACAATGACAAAGCTGCCTCGGGGCCATGGGGGTGGCGAGGAGTTGGAAGGAGCAGGCAGAATTTTACAAATTCTTCCCAATTTGCCCCCTTTGAGGTCTTGGCAACATCAAAGCGAAGTTTGAACAGTCCCACCCAGTGCTGTGCCCACAGCATCCCTCACCCCACGGATGGGGTTTGTCCCACGCAGCCCAAATCCCTCTCTGATGGGATCCAAACAGAGCCTTCTGCTCTTCCAGTGGGGGAGCCCCACAGTCCCTCCTCAGTGACCCCTCCATGAGGTTTGAGCACACTCTGCTGAGACATTCCTCATTTTTACCCTTCCATAAATGATTTATTCAGCTTTACCTGCAGCCCAATTACACAGAGTTAAGGGAGTAAAAAACCTTGATGCATGCAAACTGTTGCTTTACTAAATTAGTTTGGTTGGTTGCATTGTTTAGGGTTATTATTTTAATGCATTCTGATCTGGTATCTGTACTACTTTGCTCTACGAAAAGAAAGGACTGATAAGGACGAATCTCAAACCCTCAATAAAGACAGGATTTAGCAAAAAATGGGCATTAGAGGGTTAGAAACTTAAGTGTTTGAGCTGTGAAGCAGTGAGGAAATGAGGTGGAGCATCACAGCAAAGGGGGTTTATTTCCCACATCCCTCCCTCTCCAACTTCCCTATTGATCCTGATAACTAAATATGTAATTGCAATTAACTGCAGGCAGAGTGAAGTTCAAAGAGATGCACTTTGCAGTCCTTTGGCAGAGCTGTGTGCGTGCAGAAGGCAGCAGCAGCACCAGCCCTGCTCCCTCATCAGGAGGAATTGTCTGCATGTGGGATGGAGCACGCACGTGGCTCGGGTTAAGCTGTGACACTCAGAGAATGTGAATGAAGACAGGAGCTTTTGAAGGCCTTAGAAGAATTAGGCACCCAAAACACACAGGCTGGCATTTAATTCCCCTGAAAACCCAGTATTTCAACTGCCTTGCTGAAAAGATTCCCTTTGATAATCCAGAAAGCTGACATAATACCTGACAAAGGCTTCTAATTTTTCTCTTTTTTCTCCGGCACACTTGGGATTCAACATTATGATTCGGTTGAAGGAGGAAATTTGGTCTTATGCTTCTCCTTGCAAGGCCTCCAGCCTTTTGGGAAGTTTCACAGGGCTTCATTATGGTAATAAATGAAGAAAAGCTCCAGCTTAGGGGAACAGGTACAACCCACAAGCAGAAAAATCCCTTTTCTTCTTCATACCCACTCTCATCCATCCACTGTCCATATTTTTAGTAAAAAGTCCACCTAAATATTGAATATTGATGCACCTAAACCAAACACAAACATCCAATTTCACAAGCCAAGAGCATCACTGAAGCCCTCCTGGAAGCATCCCTGCAGACAGGGAGACCTCAGCCACCTCCCTGCCCCATCCCCTCCACAGCAGCTTGAGGGAAACCTGAGAAAAGGCACTCAAAAAAGCCAACAAAGTTACTCTGAGGTTATCCCATCATTTCCCAATCCTAGAAAGAGCTGCCCAAATGGGATATCTCCCAGAAAGAGCCATGCAGATGGGACAACTCCCAGGGCTTAGGCTGCAAGCTACTGCTGTCAGCATCCCAAGGCTGCTCAGCATCCATGGCTCCCAACACTCTGGATTTTCCCAAAGCCCTTCTCCATCACTGGGACAAATTATTTTCAGCACCATGTGGTGCAAGGGCTGGAAACAGGCTCTGATTGCCATTTTATGCCTATTTAACCCAAACAGGACACATCAGAGTCCCCTCCAGGGAGTCTCTTACCTGCGTGGGGCTTGGCAGAGACAACTTGGTTGGAAGCCACAAACTGTCCCCCGTCTGGACCCCTCCATGTGAGAAGGACAAACGGACAAAGAAGGACTGGGCAGAGATTAGAAAAAAGGAAACTAAAAAACACCAAGAATGCTGCAGGCTCCTGACCATGTGGGGAATTTATTGCTGTTAGAAGAAAGCCACCTGCATCAGGAGGGAGCAAAGCCAGCAACCGAGATCCGTATCAGGCGACAGAAAGGAGGGTGGGACGTGATGAGAATTGGCATAAACAGGAGGCTGAGGCAGAAATGACAGGAAAATAAGGAAAGGAGAGGGAGTGTTGGGCTACATGGCATCCCTGGGTCATCAGATCCAGCCCTCCTGCTAAAAGCAGGAAGGGTTTTGTCCCCTCTATTCCCACAGGAAGGCTGCTCCGTAGTCCGACTGCTCTCTAATTGTCAGAAACAATCCTCCAGTTTCCAGGCTGAATTTATTCCGGGCCGGTTTATGTACATTTGTTCTTGTGCCAACACTGTCCTCGGGCATAAATAGTTCTCCTCCCGTGCTGCTCTGCCCTCCCCATCTTCCACCAGTGTATTTATAGGCAGCTATCTTCCTCAGCTTTCATTCTGCTAATTTAATTAAGCCAGGCTTTCCTTGTCTCCTCTCCAAAGGCACCAGCTTCATTTCTTTTATCGTTCTAGCAGCCCTTTCCCAGCCCTGCTCTCCAGGCTGGCTCCAGCATCCCTCAGAAGAAAACACAAGGCACACAATCACCAGCAGTGATCTCCCCTGAAAACAGATGCTTGGGAGCACAGTGCCTAATTGCAGAGGAACAGAAACAGGCTCCTCTTTTATCCTGTCAGCTCTTCTGGATCAGTTAAGGACCATAAATAGTGCTGTGGAGCAGGAGCAGGTCCCGCGGTGTTTGCAATGTGTTCAGTTCACATTTCGGCTGAGTTGTCTTGCTGCAATCCCGCACTCGTTCTTCTTTTTCCAATTATGCTACAGCACTTTGGGAAACCACACCATGTCCCTGGGATTAAATATGATCCTATTTGGTGCTAGACAGCAGCTCATATTGCAGAAGGAGAAGGCTGTGGCCAGCAGAGGGGATGGCAATAGGAGTTTTCACTCCTGCTTTTCCCAGGAAAAGAGAACTCCACGGGATGTAAATATTGCTGCTTCACTGAGCACTGGGGAAGAAGTGTAACCCGTGGACTTCCTGACAATTAAAGACCACGAAAAAGTAGCAAAACGTGGCAACATGGGATGAGAAGTTGGACTTTGCTAATCCTTGTGGATCCCTTCCAACTCAGCATATTCTACAATTCTTTTTTGTTTAGATATATGTCAAACAACGCCAATAAAATCAGATCTTACATGCCCCTTTCATTTCTCATTTTCTAGCCAGAAGATGGCATTTCCTTCAACATGAATGAAAAGGGGACAGATTAATAAATACAGCCTGAGGACTCGATGGTCTTTGAGGTCCTTTCCAACCTTAGTGGGTCTGTGACTCTGTGAAGGAATTGCCATCCTCTTTCCAGGAGGGAGTTTGTGTCTGGCAATGACATCTTAAGGAAAGCAGAGGCACAGAGACTCAGGATCCTGTCAGAAACTCAGAACGCTGTCTTTGCAGCTGGTAAAGGCTGACAACTAGAACAGGACTCTGCTGAAGAACAGCTCTGATGTTGTTTGTTAGCCCTGTCTCATGTAAGAACTTTCTGTCCCCTTCTCACCAGTACCCAGACCAGCACTCAACAACTCCACACAGAATCCCAAACTTCTTACACTCCATATCAGTCTCCTCCACCCCATGGAGGTGCTTGAAAAGGACAGATTCCCCTTCTCTTTTAGTTTTGTCATTCTGAAGAATGGTTGATGTGTTGGTTGAGTTTCTAACACTGCTGGAAATAGTCGTGACTTTCGTGTTTTCCAGCCAGCACTGTGATTTCCACAAAGAAATGAGGCATCAACCAGCCAGAGCTGTCCCTGGCACCACCAAAAGCAGAGGTGAAGGGGTACAATGCTGTTTCCATGGCAATTAACCAGGAGAGGTACCAGGGCTCCATGTGGCAGAGCAGAGGAACAGGGGATTGTCCCCATGTGCCACCACATCCCTGCTGAGCTGCTCCACACTGCATCCCCAAACTGCTCCTTGCAGACCATTCCTGGGATGATTTTTGATCCCCCAGAAAGTCAGACAGGCTCCCTCCAGCCCAAACTGAGGGGAAAAGGTGCAGCTGGGCGCCAACTTGCTGTAGCACAACCACCAGAGGTAGTGGAGAAAAATGGAAATATCCCCCAAGAATCCCCAGCTTTTCAATAAATAAGGAAAGCTGCTGTCAAGTTGTAAAATAAGCAGGTGTTATTTGTAGGAAAACAAATTGTGCAGGGGTGAAATAGAGCCAGAGGAAGAGTCAGGTACAGCCTCTCACTCTCATTTCTTTGTGGAAATCACGGTGCTGGCTGGAAAACACGAAAGCCACGGCCACTTCCAGCAGCATTAGAAACTCAACCAACACATTTGTCAGAATGACAAAACTAGCAAGGAAAGAGAAGGGAAATCTGTCCTTTTCAAGCATCTCCACGGGGGATTTGCAGAAACTGGGTGAGAAAAATTAGGGAAACAGCAAACTCACTTCATTTGTGATTTTACACCTCTGGGTTGCTGGGGATTTTCTGAGCCAGCATTTTCTGCTCAAAGAGAGAAGTGGCCACTGCAGAGGACTCAAGGAGGTCTTGTAATGGGCTCTCTCAGGTAGAAACAGGCAGATTTAGAGACAGGGTTTTGTTTGGTTTTTTTTAAGATCATTAATACCAAGAGAGCAATTGCAAATCACCCAGCACTGTGGAAACATTAACTTTTAATTGCAGCGTGGCAATTCCTACAGCCTGTGCCCTTGTCCTGCAAGGAGCTCACAGGGGAGAGGGCTGGCCAGGCTTCCCCTGGCACTGCTGAGGAAGGAGATGGATGGGCAGCCCCAGGGCAGCATGACTGATTTCCCTCATTATCCGGAGCAGGAAAGTGGGGTGGAAGGGTGGCAGCATCCCTGGGTGTGGGGTTTGTCTTGCTCCAGCTCAGCGTGAGCAATTAGTGACAGCAGTTATTTTTGACAAGGGTTATGCGTTGCACCACAGCTGGGGAGCCAGGTAGGATGAGCCCTTCCTTCCAGAACAAATTGTTTTTTATTGTTGTCCCTCCTCCATTGAGCTGTCCCCTTTCCATAGGTAGAATTAAAGTTCAAACAGCTCTGATGCTGCCCAGATGTGGTAAAGGAGAAGGACTTCTTGATGGTGAAGCCCCAAACCATCCTGAGTTAATGCTTGCACAGCCTGACCAAAAAAGTTCTGAGAACTTTTTTTTTTTTTTGTGAAAAAAATCAGTGAAAAAGTTCCCAGGAAAGTTTCTTTCCAACTCACAAAGCTCAGTTTAGCTCTTGAGATCGATCCTGAGTTCTCATTTCCATATTGTTATCACTCCCAACTCAATGCCCATAACACTGAAATCAAATCTTACAGTGAGGCTCAAAGGGGATAACAAATCACTAAAAACTTCACCACTTCCCATGGAAAATTCTCCTGCAGTCTCAGTTTTAAAGGCAGGTTAACCATGGTCTGGGGCTTGGTGGTTTAAGGTGGTTTAAAGGTTTTTGGAACTCGGACAAAGGCACCAACCATGACACTGTGACACCCACAGTGTGATGGATGTGTGAAGCAATCGCTGCCACTGGCCACAACAGAAATGAAAGATGGGAAATGGTAAATCAGGGTGGGAAGGAGGAGGAGAGAGCACTGGAGGGCTACCAGAGGCACCGAGGTGGGGCAGCCCCTGGCTCAGTGAGCATTAATGGATGCAGAGAGGGAAAGACTGCCTGGATTTTTCATTGCTCCCTCCAAATCAACTGCATCCCTCACTCCACAGGCAAATAAACAAGATCTCATCTAAACACATCACTGCAACGCCCTGAGCTGCTGCTGAGGCCTCTGCTGACATCCCAGGATCTGGGGGGGTTGGTTCTCAGGAAAAACTCCACTCTGGCAATTTCTTGTCCTGGCTCAGCCCCTTGCTCTGAGGTGGGAAGAGGGCATCTGCCTGTGTGCATAATTGGGCACATAAATAGGTCAGCACCAGCTCGTGGGGCTGCTGCAGACACAGATGCATTTTTCTTGCATCCTTAGGCAAGCTGGAAAATGTCACTTCCTCGCTCAGCGATCACTAAACATTTTGCTGCCCTCAGTGCCCACCTGCTTCGCGTCTGCAGTTCTGGGAATAAGCTGGAAGAATAAGAACAGGTTTCTCTTTTTTCATGCATTTTGTTTGGTTTTGGTTTCTTTTTTTTAGAGGCACACACAGAGTGATTTAGAGCCCAAAACTGGGGTCAATGCCCTGACCCACTTCTCGTCTCTATTCTCACCTGGGCCTCTGCAGCATCCTTCACCTCCCTTTTTATTTGAACTGTGTAAGGGAAACCCCTAAACCAGCAAGTTTTCATGGGAAGCAGAGAAATGCCTGCAGAGGGGTGAGAAGCTGTTGCACATCCCAAGGGCAAATCCTGACCCAGGAGATGGAAGGAGCTGCCTGTGCAGATATGCATGCAGAAGGGGTTGCACACATCCCAGAGGGGCTTCCTTCCCTTAGTCCTGACTCCTCCATCCCTGGGAGGAACATCTGGAGCAGGAGTTCAGCTCACAGACAGGTGTTTGATGCTGAATCCTGAGCTAGTTAAAACCAGAGGATTTGGGAAGCAGGCTCACAAGCAGGGACGTGGCAAATCCACCCTGACCCCCGTGTGGGGAGAAAGATGAAAAGGATGAGCCCAAGGGAAGGAAAGGAGCAGGGACACTGAACAAAGCTGAAGCTCTCCAGGAAGGTGGAAGGCAGCTGAAGATGCTTCAAAAAGAACTGTGCTTTCTATCTCCTAGCAACAGATGCCAGCAAAAGGAGAATAAAAACAACCCAGGGAGATGGTCAGGAGATAGTCTTGGTAGAGGAAATGGGGCTTTGCCAAGTCTCACCCTGCTGGACCCTCATCCCTCCCCTCCTATGGGCACCACAGCAGTGCCCTCATCCAGCCAGGCTGGTTTTGCCCCCAGTGTGGCCAGGGTAGGAGGTTTGGGTGTTTTCAGCCCCTCTTGCTCTCTCTCCCCACCTTAACTTGGGCCAACAGCTGTGCAAACATCTTGGTAGCTTAAAGGGGGACCCCAAAACTACATCTAGGATGATGCTCAGCTGAGAGCGAGCACTCTGCTGGGGTCTTCTGCTGCTCACTATTTCAGGCTCCATCTGCTTCCCTGCAAGTGTATCCATCTGCAAGCAGGGCAATATTTACAGAGCCCAAAGCATCTGGCACCAGGATGCTTTAACCCATTGGGAAATGGCTGTAGGATACCACACTCAGGGCTTTTAAAGACATTTGGAGGGGGGAAACAAACCCTGTGTCTGCAGGAAAATCCCCCCCTACCCATCTCTGTATCAATTACAGAAGAGGCATTAAAAGGTTTTAGTAATGATTTCTTGTCAATAACCTGGATCTTCACGTCCCAGCATTCTTATTCAAACTCTCCAGGGAGCAAGAACATCCCAGCAAAAAAAAGGGACACGCCACAGACACATCACAGCAAAGGCAGAGGAAAGATAATAGAAAGGAGATATTGGGCAGAGGAAAAAAACCATCAGAGACAGCAATCTGTAGGAACAGAGACAGATCACGAGTTTAAAGGAAGGTGATTCTTCACTCCACGCCTGTACAAATGATTTTCTTCCCTCTGCAGCTCCCCCCTCCCCTCTCCCCTGATGATTTGAAGGCTTTGGGAGCTCTGCAGTAAGTGTGACTGTTTTTCTGTGCAACTCAGCCAAAGATTTAAGTAGGCAGGAGGAAAGCACTCTCCTTTTCCATCAGCGTTCAATAGAGAGAGAGAGGGGGAAAAAAAACAGATACCAATAAAAAAGGGAAGAAAAATCAGGAAATAGTCCAAGCTGTGAATCGTTAAAAGCAAACACAACTAGGAACATAAAAACCAAAGAGATGGAGTGGAAAAACACATCCTGGTGATCCTTCCTCCCTCCAACACTTCTCAGTGTGTGTAAGGTCTTAAGGCAGAGATGAATCTGGGCAAAGTGGGCTGGCAGGAGCCTTCTCCTCCAGATCTTCTGGTCATCCTCAGGAGAGACCCAGAGGAGGATGCTGGCCCTGGGTTTGCTCAGCCCTTGGGTGGTGGAGAGGAGGAGCACAGGGCTGCTGCTGGGGGTGATAAGCTCTGTGCATGCTGATTATCAGCTGGTTATCAGTTATCCTGCTAATTCAGATTTCTGGGTCCAAAACCCTGCAAAACCCTCTATGGTGGGGCTGTTTGAGGCAGGCTCTTGCATTATGGAGGTTTGGTGACACATCCCCCCTGCTGGCCTGAGGAAAACAGGGAACACACAGTCACAACATCCGTCTGTCCTTCCCTTCACTAATCAGTTCCAAGTCCATTTTTACTCCATCCCAAAAAAAACCAAAGCCAGAGGAGATTCACAGTGGTACCCACTGGGCACCACAAGTGTTTTCCTCCCCAGTGAAAGCAGGAATTCAGAGGAATTCCTACTTGGAGGAACCACACAGGAGCTCCACACAGTGCCCAGGCACCAGTAAAAAGCAGGCATTTGAGCTCTGCAGATGATGGGATGGCTCATTTTCATCAGATCAGGAAAATTCAGTGGGGTGGAGCAGAAGCAGCTGGTACTGATGCAATCAGAACTCATCCTCAGACACGTCGTGTTGCAGGAACACATTCTTTCTGTCCTTCCCATGCTCCAGTGATATTCCCAGCTCACAGAAACAGGAATATTGCAGGATGAGGGCTTGGCTGATTATTTCCTCTTCTTTCCAAGCCCTTCATCTTTCTTTGCCACCAAACATTGCCTGGAGCCCATCCAGAACTTTCCAGGAGCACAGCGTCTTGAGCGTGCATGCCTTGCAGCTTTTCCATTCTTCTTGATGTTATAAAACTGTCTTGTAAAAGCAAAATTAAAGGCTTGAGTGCTGGCCACAAAGCCCTTCCCATGGCCGTGTTTTCTGTTGTGTGCAACTCCAAGACAGAAGGAGGGGGGCAGAGAGCTTTGTGCATTAAACTTCTTTATAAATCTATTGAAGGTGTTTCATCACTTCCCGACATTCCTCTATAAAACCCACTCAGCAACGTTTACAAATTATAAAATTAGCCTTATGTGCAGGGTCCAGGCTAATGGCACAGCTAAATCTAAGGAGCAGGAAGATCTAGTTGAGGTGTTAGAACATGGGTTGGACTCAATGATCTTAAAGGTCTCTTCCAACCTAGAATTTCTGTGATTCTGTGATTCTGTGATTAGATGCCTCTCCCTTGCCCATGGTGGGATTTATTTTGCAGCATCCCTTCATGGAGTAGAAGAATTTCCCTCCCAAGCCAAAGCTTTCAAAGGTCAAAAGAGGTTTGAGCACTGAGTGGAAAGTTTTGGAGAAGCCACGTCTGTGGGGAGCACGCAGGGCTGGATGGCTCAGGGCAACATTTGTGCTCCACAAACACAAAACATTTCTGGAAAATGAGGGAATGCAGAAGTGTAATGCCAGGCAAGACAGTTCAAGAATGGAGAGGGGGCAATACTGAGAATATTCAGGGGAAAGGGACAGTTTTCATTAATCTCAGTGTTTCACACAGGTGCAAGCCTGGCTGCTGTGCTTGGCACCCTGCCACAACGTTCAGGGAAACCTTGGGCAGTACCTACCCAGTGCTCTCCCAGCCCTTGGCTATAGCTCATGGCAGGTCTCTGAAGAGTGCTAAAATTCCCATTACAGAGACAGGGCCAGCAGCAGCCTGAGCTCAGCACAGCACAAGTGCCAGAAGGGAGGGCTGGGACGCTCCAGCCTCTCCTGCCCAGCTCACAGCCCCTCTCCAGCATACAGAAAGAAGTTTGATGTTGCTCACCTGGTCCACAGGGTGCTGCCAGCCTCCCCAGGCCTGTGAGGAGGGGTCTTATGGCACAGCAAAGGCACCTCCTGATGCTTTTGGCCGCTTGCTCATCCTCACAGAGCCAGGGATCAACATTGCAAGGCAGGAGGGAGCACATTTCACCAGTTCCCGCATGCTGGAGGAGGAAACAAAAGCTAATCAGCCTGAAGCACAGGGGGCATGAAGGGAGCAAGCATCTTCAAGCTTTACTTCTGTGCTCCCTTTTAAAAAAAAATAATTTCCCTCTGTGGAGTATTAATCACCACAAGTCAGCCTTAGGAAGAGTTATCCATGGAGCCACACAGGCACTGCAAGGACACTGTGTTAGAGCAAGATTATTTACTTTTATAACCTTTACAGAAACAAGAGATAAGTGCATTAGAGCAACATGCTCACACACAGCAGTGCCTGCCTGATCCCTCCCTGCGCCCTCCCCTTTGAGATGCTGCTCTGGATGTGAAAGGCAGAGCCCACAGAGCATCCTGAGCCCTGCTGGGATGGATTTGGGAAGGGGGTTTGATTTTAAGGGGCACTCGAGGAGCCACCCAGGGCTGCCCATGGCACTGTGTGGTGGCAGCAGCACCTTCAGAGCCCACCACTGCTCCTGCTGGGCTTTCCTCTCCAGTAGGCATTGTCCACCAGCAGGAAGCCCCCCAAGTTCATCAGACATAAATTTTGCAGAGCCTCACATTGTGGGGAGCCTGCAGGGAGCTGAGAGCTTTCCCCTGACAGCCTGCCCTGCAGCTCAGAGGGGTGGATGCTCATCACCCATCACTGAGCCAACAAGGGAACTGCATCTCTGCACTGCTCCCTTCCTCTTCCCCCTCTCCCTGCCCTCTGAGGAGGAGCTTATAAGTATGATTGCCTGGCAAAAGATTTTAAGAATATAGAAACTATAAGTGAGATTGAAATGAAAGCAAGCTTTGAGATACCTCAGTTACTGAACAACTGGAAAACGATGGTGTGGCCAGCTGAAGGTGATCCCCTTTTGATGAACAACACCCTCTGCTTGCAGACAGGCCCAAGGCTCAGAGCAGACCCTACAGCTTGGCAGAAGGGGCCCAAAGAGGAGTTTTTAGGGTTTAAAATGTAACACAGTATGGTAATGTAGTGATTCTTATAGGCTGTATGAAAATGCTATAGGATTTGTATCTTGTACTAGATTGGTTAGTGAGAATCAGAATATTCAACACAGAAGAAGATCTATTGTATTGCAACAGGAACTTCTCTTACGTCTTGGCTCTTACCCCTTTTACTCTCTTACCCCTTTTACTCTGTTATGCTTTTACTCTCTCACCTTCTCATCCTCTCTGCCCCTCTCTTCTCTGGGGCCTGCTCTGGGCTGTGGCTGGCAGGGCCCTGCACCCAGGCCCTCTGCAATAAACCCCAAGTTCCATAACCAGAAGAAGATTTTTTGTATTGTAACGGGAACCTCGCTCTCTCATCCTCTTTCCCACTCTCTTTACCCCTCTTTCTCTCTCTGGGGCCTGCTCTGGGCTGTGGCAGCTCCCAGCAGGGCCCTGCACCCAGGCCCTGTGCAATAAACCCCAAATCCCAGCAGGGCCCTGCACCCAGGCCCTCTGCAATAAACCCCAAATCCCAGCAGGGCCCTGCACCCAGGCCCTGTGCAATAAACCCCAAATCCCAGCAGGGCCCTGCACCCAGGCCCTCTGCAATAAACCCCAAATCCCAGCAGGGTCCTGCACCCAGGCCCTTTGCAATAAACCCCAAATCCCAGCAGGGCCCTGCACCCAGGCCCTGTGCAATAAACCCCAAATCCCAGCAGGGCCCTGCACCCAGGCCCTCTGCAATAAACCCCAAATCCCAGCAGGGCCCTGCACCCAGGCCCTGTGCAATAAACCCCAAATCCCAGCAGGGCCCTGCACCCAGGCCCTGTGCAATAAACCCCAAGTTCCTGACCTGGCTGCAGAGATCTCTGGTCTCCATCCATCCCGACCGTCCTACCCCCCAATGCTCCTACACAGGGGCAGCTGTTGAATTTTGGGGAGGCATTTCAATTTACCAGCAAATTCACCTCCCCCCCTCTGCCAGTGTGGGATGGCTTTAAAAAAAAAAGAAATTAAAAAAAAATCAAAGGTGCATAGAAAAAACACAAGTTACCTCCAGTCTCTGCTAGGATGAGGCAAACCTCAAAGTGAAAATATTCTATATCCCTCTTTTCCATTTGCCCCTGAACTTGTGTCTTGCACCTCTGGAGCCACCTCCCATTTCCACAGAGCTCTGTGGGTGACATCCTGATCTACAGACACAGAAAGGAGTCTCTGCCTACAAGATAAGAGCCACAAAATGCAAATAAAAAGCCCTAAATAGCTCAACATCAAACGAGGTCCATATCTACCCTTTCAAAGGCATCCAGGCTGCAAAACACCACGAGCTATGGCTTTGTTTGGAACATTAAATATGATACTAAAAACATCTCCCGTGCAAAAACAATGTGCATATGAGTTTGTTTATGCTGGAACTTTAATCTCTAAAATAACAGGTTTGTTTAAGGCTGAAAAATTAATCCCAAGTAATGATTCAAAGTGCCTTGGGCTGGCATGGGCAGGTTTTGGGAATGGGGGGCTACAGGAGGGGCTCCTGTGAAGTGCCAGAAGCTTCTCCTGGCCCCAGCAGAGCTGGTGCAGCCCTGGAGGTCCAGGATGGAGCAGGGATCCATGCTCCTGCAGTCTGCGGAAGAAGGGGATGCTCCTGAAGGAGGCTGTGATCCCAAGGGATGCCCCAGAGAGAGGAGCCCACTGCAGCCTGTGGGGAGGACTCACCTTTGGAATATTTCAAATATTTCCTTTCTGAGGGAAGGACCCCGCCTGCAGCAGGGGAAGGATGAGGAGGAAGAAGTGGCAGAGACAGTAAATGTGTGACAAAGTGACCACAACCCCATTTTGCAGCCCCTGCATTGCTGGGCAGGAGTGGAAAGTCAGGAGTGAAATTAAGCCTGACTAGAAGGGAGGGGTGGGGGAAAGGTATTTTTAAGATTTGGGTTTATTTCTTATTACACTGCTCCAATTTGATTGGCAATAAATGAAATTCATTTCCCCAAGCAGAGACCTTTTGCCCATGGTAGTAATTCCTGGGTGATCCTTCCCTGTCCTGGTGTTGAGCCTTCCTTTAAATTTCCTCTCTCCTGTCCAGACAAGGAGGGGAGTGCAGGAGCAGCTTTGTTGGGCTCATGGCATCCAGCCAGGGTCATCCCAGCACCACACAAGGCCTGAGGAGGCTGGGAATGGTTCCCCAAAGCAGAGAGTGCAGCCCTGATTTAATTAAAGCCTTAAACGTTCCCCAAGCCACACCATCCATCCACCCATCAGTATGATGAAAAGACTGCAAGTTCCCTTAAACTCACCCAGCCACCTCATGAATCTCCTGCTTGGGAGAGCAAGGTAAAATGAACTCTCACTTCATTCTTCCATTTCCACACCAGCCTGGGCCGTTTTGCTGCTCCTGGGATGTGCTAAAGGGAAATATTGCTGTGCAGGGAGCAGGGAGGGGGCTCCAAGCAGGAGCACAGCAAAATCCAGGATGCTGCAGGGATCCCATCCAGTTTTTTGGTGTCCCTTGGATACCCAAAAGTATCCTCCAGTCTCTGCTACACTACAGGAGTTATTTCATTTTTTTCAGTGTCCCTTGAAAGCCCAAAATGATCCAAGACATCTCCAGGCTCTGCTGTGAACAGGAGTTATTCCAGTTTTTGGCGTCCCTTGGTTGCCAAAAGGATCCAGGACACTTCCAGGCTCTGTTACACCACAGGAGTTATTCCAGTTTTTTAACTGGCTTCAACCAGTTAATAACCATTTGGATTTACTTCCTTTAGGTCAGCCAGCTCAAGACAAACTATTTCTTCCTAAACAAAATTTAAAGCAAGGAGAAAATTTGAGGGTGGGGGAAAAATATTCAACAGGGAAGCTCCAAAGAGCATCTTTTTAAAGTTAACATTAGTTTCATTTTGGCTCCAAACATGGCTTCAAAAAACAGAAGTAAAAGCATCTAATTTCTAAAAATGCACAAAAAAAGTGGTTTGGTTTTTTTCAAATTGCTGCTTTCTGCCATCATCTTTTTTGTTGAGTTCAACACAAATAATTTCAGCTGACCTGAAATGTTATTTTTCAACAAATGAATGCTTTAAAAGAAAGAGAAAAGAGAAAAAAGGAAAGGAAGAAAATCTCATTCTTTAGCCTGCATGTGTGTGTGTGTGCTATACCACTAATTTTTAGTTGTTGGCTTTCTGCTAGAAATAATGGCACTGACAAAATGGCTGAATAAATTATTCTTCTCACAAGTGTGTCAAAAGGGTTGACAGAAAGAACAATAAAATTAGATGGTGTACCCAAAAAAAAAAAAAAAAAAAAAAAAAAGAAGAAGAAAAGAAAAGAAAAATATAAAGTGCAGCCACACTTTATATTTATTTTTTTTTTTGAGATGGGAACCACTGGAAGCATTTCTAGGAACTGAGCACCGGTGTCAGCACTTGGATGCTTGCATCACTAAAACCCTCTTTGCAATCAGGTTTCCCACCCCACAGCACTACAAACGATCCCAAAAAACAAAAACCAAGGAGAGATTTTATGTGGGAGAGCTGGGGGTGACCTCAAGAAGAAGAGTTCATTGCTCAGGGCTGGTGCTGCTCCCCTGGGTAACCCGGCTCCAGGGCCTGGGGGAGGCTGCTCCATTCCCTCATTAAATAATTCTGACTCATGAACACATCAGAAAACTCGAGCTGTGCCCTCTGACAGTTTACCTCCAGGAAGGCAAAGTTTGTCCAAGAGATCCTTTTGTGCAAATCATTCAGGCAGCATTAGTCACGTTTGTCCCTTCCTGGCCAAGACAGTTTGGGGAATTTGTGTGATTTTCATTGCCTTGCCCTGCACCCTCATCCATCCTGGCCAAGGGAGCTTGCAACTTTATCTCATCTTCCTGCAGCGCTGGAGCAAGACAGAGCTGCTGCTCCTGGCCAAGAGGAATGGCCTGAAATGCAATTTTCATCCTTTATTTTATTTTATAGACAACACAAATGTCCCCGATACCCCCAGGCCGGGCTGGCTTTTGGCCTTCAGAAGGGTCTGAGCAATAAGGAATAACAGGCATAAGGACATGACTGGAAGGTC
This sequence comes from Ammospiza nelsoni, assembly GCF_027579445.1. Classification (NCBI taxonomy): domain Eukaryota; kingdom Metazoa; phylum Chordata; class Aves; order Passeriformes; family Passerellidae; genus Ammospiza; species Ammospiza nelsoni. The sequence continues at coordinate 39,453,331 of NC_080640.1, forward strand.
AAACATTACTGATATTATATGTAAATATATTTATACTCTGTATATATATTTATATACATACACCTCCATTGCTTTTATTTATATTTCTCTTTCCCTCCTGATTTTTTTTAAGCCAGGCAAACTACAGACACCTCTCATGCTCACATGAAAAAGATTATAAAAGTGCTCCTAAGAGCAATCCAAAAGTTGCTCAACCCTGCACATTTTTGGTCCCATGAGCACACACCCTCTTGGGTCACATCCTAGGGTGAGAAACCAGTTTTTCAGGAATTTTTCCAGGCAAGAGAGAAATGCCCTAAACATCTGATATTTCCCTGTCTGCCTTCAAACCCCAGCACATTTCTGGCAGCTCTGTACATTTGTATCTGACTGCTTAGCAGGGAAAATCTCTTTCTGAGCCATTTCCACCATATAGTTTCTTCTGACATAAATATGAATCGAGGTTATGGCCCGGTATGATCTTCCCAGGAAAAAGTGGAGATTACATCAATGTGACCCATTAAAGCAATCTTAAATACCCACTGATGGGTCATTATTGCAAGTTACTTTCCTTCCTGATGTAAAATTTATTCAATATATTGGAGGGGAGAAAAAGGTCTCCAGGAAGGCATTGCCTGTGCATGGCATTAATAAAAAGGGACAGAGCAAGGGATGGGCCTGACAAGTTGGAAGAGGAGTTTCCATTTACACAGCCCCTCAGGATGAATCAAAATCCTCCTCCTCTAGGGCATGGATGCCAAAAGGAAAACTTGAATTATTTTGTAGCCAGGGGAGGGTCAGGCTCTTCTCCTGGGAAAAAAGGGATAGGGGAGAGGAAATGGCTCCAAGGTGCACCAGGGGATGTTTAGGCTGGATATCAGGAAAAAATTCTTCACTGGAAGTGTGGCCAGACACTGGAGCAGGCTGCCCAGGGAAGTGTTGGAATCCCCATCCTTGGAAGTGTTTAAAAAAGGTGTGGTGGATGTGGCACTTGGGGACACAGTTCAGCAGTGGCCCTGGCAGTGCTGGGTGAATTAAAGGTTGGAATCAATGATCTTGGAAGTGTTTTCCAAACCAAAGGGTTCTGTGATTCCAAGAAAGAGCCCATGGCACTGCCAGCTGGGCTTGGGGGCAGAAAAGGGGGTGAGGGGCTCCCCAAATCACCACTTGCCCCCTTCCCATCCCCTGCCCAGAAAGTGGTGATGGGAGGCAGCTGTGAAGCTCTTCCACCCAGGTAACGTGGGGCTTGACAAAATAAATCCCCTCTTCTTCTGTTTTACTCTTTGTCTCTGCAGCCTGGATCTGAATTTATAAACATTTTGCTGTGAGTCAAGTCTAGAGGCTGGTTGCTGGTTGTTTTCTCAGCACCTCTACAATTCAATTTATAAAATGTATTTTTGAAGAAGGAGGAGTTTGTTAGCTATGGAAGAAAAAACCTCTCAAAGCCAAGGCTGAGAGAATCACAGAATTATAGAACCACAGAACCATTTAGGTCAGAAAAGGCCTCCAGGATCATCAACCCCAACCTTTGATCAATCACCACCTCACAACCCCAAAAAGTTTCCAGTTGCATCCGCTTCTTTCTTTGCTCCAACTCTCCTCCAATTTTCTGTCTTCTTTGTGCACCTAATTAATGACTCAATTCATTAATATTTTTGCGGCAGAATTCTCTCCCCATCTATAAAGCGGCTGTGCCAAATTTTTTGCCTTAATTATAAACAGTACCTTTTGTTTAAAGCTTTCTGCAGAGAAAACAGCAAAGACTCCTATCTCCTCACAAGACAATTATTCAGAATGTTATCAGCAAATCTTCATCTCAGAGGAGGATTTCTCCCAACACAGTCCACCCACCTATAGATGCACTCAGGACTATAATCAATACATGTTAATTAGGCCATAGCCCGCTCCAATTAAAATTATAGAAGCTGAAGGACAGACATTTGTTTTTGTCAGTAAATTAATTTAAGCATTCATTAACTTTAATTTTTAAATTATATATCACTTTAATGATAAATAATTCCTCTCATTACAGAGGAAACATATGGAAGGGGAAGATAAGATGGGAGAGACTTGGACCCAGGGAGGAATTTGTTCCCCAGCACTTCCCTCTCCTTAGTCACATCAGCAGCCCCATTTGTGTCAGCAAACTGGGATCTTTTGGAAAATTTGGCTGGCAAGTGCAGTGCTGAAATAAGAACAGAGATTCTTTGAGTATCTCACCTCCTTCTCTGCTGGGAACATGAAAGCTTGCCTGTGAAATCTCAGGGTTTTAGAATAGCTGAAATTTTGTGCAGGCTACCAAAATAAACACTTTTCGGCGGAAATCAAAATATTACCATGCTAACGAGTTTTTTAATTCATGTAGAGATTTGTTTTACAGCTTAACCCTTCCTGCACATAAGCAGAAAGGCAGAAAGGGTGGTTTATAACATGGTGTTTGTGCAGTGTCCTGCACTCTGAGTTAAACCTGTGGCACTAATTAAACAAGGAGCAGGCCAGCAATATTTGGGGTTTTCTGTTCCCACCAGATGCTGCGTGGCACAGTAAAAGCTGATAGGCCAAGAAACACTTACAATGTAATTAGGAAACAGTCAGATTCTGATTGTGATGGTGAGAATGATAACATCTGTATTGTCTCACCCTACACCATGAGACTGAAAATGGAATAAAAATTTTTAAAATGTCTCAGTTGGCCCATGTGAGGCAGAAATAGCCCTGATCTGACTGCACATGGTCTGGGCTGGGTTTTAACCCTCAGAGCTCACCCAGCAGTGCCCATCACACCCTCACCGTGAATTTTCCCTGCTCCTCCGCAGTGCCAAACTAATCCAACGTCCCCAGGTCTTTTCCTGCTGGAAACTCAGGGGTGTCTGACATCCCAAGTGCTCTGAGATCACAAGCTCTTCACCCCAGCAAGCAGATCCTCACAGCTCTTCCCAGAGCCAGGGTGCTGTATAAATAGCAGAGCTGCATTCCCAGCCTCCTCCACACAGATCCTGCCTGGGATTTTCTGTCAAATGACAGAAATCAAAATAGATTAACTGAATAAATTATTCACCACAGAGTGCCTTTACTGCTCCAGCCTCGTGCTGGACTGGTGAGGACTGATCGGCTTCACAGCTGATGGCTGCAAGCAAACAGCAAAACAAAATTATACAGGGGAGAGACTGACATCAAAAATGAGTGAGAAAAGCACCAGGTCTCAACCTCTGTGGAGCTTTAGACCTCAGTGCAATTATGGACTCTTCTGACCATATTTCTTCCTTTGAAATAACTGATTTGAAACAAGTTCCTCTCCCCAGCCTGACTGTGCAGTTGTCACCACGAGCCATTCCTGCTGGGCTCTCAGGACACCACATCTGTTGCAAACTCCTGGGGACAGGGACAGGGTCCCTCTCCGAGCCCCACTGCACAGACACTGCTTGTAAACACCTCTCTCCTGCCTTTAACCCAAAAACCAAAATTGGAGAGAGCCAGTGGCCAGCCAGGACTTCAGAGATAACCCAGGGCTCCCAACAGCCAGACAAGCAACAACTACTTGTGCCCACACAAAGCAGAGCATCCCAGCCTTCTCAGAGCCAAAATCCACTTTTTTCCATCTCCTCTGCCTCTTGACATCACTGTCTCGCACTGTGTCAGCCCCTCCACCTCACAGTGCCAAAATTATCTGTATTCCCTTCCCTTGCCCATGGAGAACCATGACTGGCTTTGCTGAAGGCAGGGGGATCTCTCCTGCAAGGAGAAGCTCTGCTGCCTCAATTTCCACATTTCCAGGTTAGTGTAAAAGAGAGCAGGGCTCTGAGCAGGCTGAGAGTGGGACCTGCAGCCTGGAGAACTTCTCTAGGAGGAACACACAGGACCTGGGCAATGCAGAAGGTTCCATCACAAGGGAAATGGGGCAGCAAAAGAGAAACTGTGCAAAATATTATTTTATTAGTAATCTGTTTACTTAACTACTGCAGAGATTTTTTTGAAAAAAGCTTTCTCCCCATTTATCCATTAGCTCCTCTGCCATCCAGCTGCACTGCTGAATTCTCATATTTATGACATCAGTGCATGTTGCTATAGAGATAATTAATTAATGCAACATAATCAAGTCAGCAATTTTACTACTTTACAGCTTAACACAGGGCTGGAAATAGAGTGGGGAGAACACCAAAGCTTAGTTCTGAAAAGCAGGGTTTTTAATGGTCCTTCAAGCCCTGAGAGTTGGGTCTGAAAGTCATTTCGACAGCACATGAAATGTGCTGCATTTGGCATAATCACTGTCATTAGAAGCCCAGAGAAAAATTAGAAAAACAGCAATAAAGAGGAATGAAAGTTCTGACAAAAAAATTACAGGTGGAGGGCAGAGCTCTCCAAGCACCCAGCAAAACTCTTCATCTCCACCTGGCAGAAATGCCAGGCTCCACAGGGATCTGGCCAAAAAGGCTGCAAGCTGTGGTGTCCTAGTGCCTAATCCCAAATACACCGGGATTTTCCCAAGAGCCACCCCAAAAATCATCTTTCCTGGGCTGCCTGCCTTCTCTGCTCCTTGTGGGACCTCCTGAGCCAGCTGCCGATGACAGGGGGGCTGAGATGTGGAAAATCCAGGACTCCTGGACCAATGTGATTAAGGAGAAGCCATTTATTGTTTACCTTATACACTTATTTATAGATTCTGCCACTACTGTACATGCTGATTAAACATTTCTTGTTGGTGCCTTGTCTTGCCCATGCACCTTTCAGAATATGGGACTGGTCACAGTCCAGGTGTGTCAGGAGCCAGGACATCCCTCTGGCTGTGCTGAGCAGCCCAGACCCTGCCAGGGGGCTCAGAGACCCTGGCACAGAGCCCAGAATGCCCCTGTGGGTTTGATTGTGACCCATGGAGCAAATTACCAACCTTGTATGAAGATCTGCAAGCCACAACAGTTTAGCCAGAATGATCGTGAATTTATCACAGGGTGGAAAAGTAGATTTTGGGGTTTTTGGTATGGGGGTTCAGGAGGCAAGATGGAGGGATCTGGGTGTGTCCAGCCTTTCTCCTTCTTCTTCTTCTTCTTCTTGGCCTCCATCTTCTGCTGTGATGGTGGCACTTTTGGATTGGTTTAGAGTAGAAGGTCAGTGTCTAACACGGGTGATAGGGATTGGGAAGTAAGTGTAAACATTGTACACGTAGTTGTTTTTAGTATAAAGATATAACACCGCCCTGAGGGCAGGCAGAGTGCCTCTGTCTGTCATGCTGAGCAGACCTCAGCTGGACAGGAGAAAGAATTTTATAGACAAGGAACAATAAACAACCTTGAGACCAAGAAATGAAGAGCTCTGACTCCTTCTTCAACCACCAGGCTGGGAAGAGAAACTTTGGAACTTTTCTCAGGTTCACTCTGACCAGCAGAGATCCCAACGCAGGTGGCTCACAGCTCTCTGCCATCTCTTTCTTGTGGTCTTGGAATTTGGTTTCTCAGCTTCTTCTTTCACATTTTAGCACAGTTTATGTCTGAGTAAATTGATGAATTCCAGAGGGCCCTGAGAGAGTTCTGATAAGAGCAGTGATAAGCAGGATGGCTGGGGCACACTGAGTTCTCCGGGTACATTGCTCCACTGAGGAGAGCTCTTGCCATGGCAGGAGGCTCCGTGCCACCCTCAGCCAGGAGCTGGTGGCTCTCCAGCTGCCACCAGAGCCAGGCGTCCCTCCTGCCACATGTGGGCCACTCCAGGAGGCAGGAGGTGACACCAGGCCCTTTCACCTCTCTCATGCCTGACAGTCAGGTTGGCATTTGCAGTGACAAGGACATCAGTGCCCTGTCAGCATGGCCAAACAAGACACTCTTTGATGGGAGCTGTAATTCCACCCCAGGAGCTTGCCTTCCCACCAAAAACAAGGATGCTGTGGAATATCCCAGTAGGTGCCAGACTTGCTGCTTGTAACTCCACCCCTTTGCTAATTTAGAAGATTAAAATCAGTCTCATTTTCAGGGGAAGCCTTTTTTTTTTTTTTTTTTTTTTTTTTTTTTTTTGTCCTGTACTAATTAGAATCTTTTTATACACTTTTCAATCCAGGGTCTCTGCCTTCTGAGGGTAGAAAGACAAAAGCAGCACACATGAAATTAGGTCACTTAACCCTCAGGATGCTCCCATTCCTCAGCAAAAGTTGCTCCATACACAGTGGAGCAAAGGGGGAAAAAAGGTTTAAGAGAGACACATGCAGAATAATTGAGCCAAAAACTGTATTTTTGGGCCAAGAGTGATATCATAAAGCCACATTTGCCTTCCACAACCATGAAGTTTTTCAGGCTGTGGCATTTCCATGGCAAGCTTCACTGCCAAGCAGTGACTGAAGCTACCTACACTTCTTACAGAGCTGCCCAGTGAAGAAACAACCAAGCAAATTATTGCTAAATAATTTTTTTTAATTTAGCAGGAAAACCAGCAGACCAGAGTAGTGCTGCTCAGCTTTATTAGCTGTCTCTACAATACACAAAGTAGAGAGACTTTTCCCAAAGGCATGAAGTGATAGAAGAAGGGGGAAAGCAGAAGGAGGGAAGGTGTAGATGGGATATTGGGAAGGAATTGTTCCTGCCAGGGTGGGCAGGCCCTGGCACAGGGTGCCCAGAGCAGCTGGGGGTGCCCCTGCATCCCTGGCAGTGTCCAAGGTTGGGCTGGATGAGGCTGGGAACAAGATGGGACAGTGGAAGGTGTCCCTGCCCACGGCAGAGGTGGCACTGGCTGAGTTTAATGTCCTTTCCAACCCAAACCATTCCATGTTCCCACACCCTAGCTCAATTAAAGCAGGGAAAAGTGCACAGTTCTTATGCTGCATTCATGTACAACACAGTTGAAGAAAATTAGGACCAAAAACCACCCAAGCACTAAATGCATCACGATTTGTTTGGAGACTTCAGCATCCTGATTCTCTCCAGGCTGAGCCCGTTTCAATGGGATAAACTGCAGAGAGTCACTGAAATCCAGAGCTTATTGCACACCATCTGCAGGCAGAGAGAGCCCTGTGTGCCCAAGCAGAGCTGCTTTCCTGATGCTGTGATCTGTTGCAGGAGGAGACAGCTCCACCTGAAGGGCTCAGCTCAGCTGCAGGAGGAGAGGGGCAGAACCTGCAGGACAATTTTCCTGCCACACTTTGGACAGCAACATCCAAGCCACCAGGAATATTTTTGCTTGATCTGCACAAAACCCAGAGGAAAAACTCACTCTTACAGCCACCAGCTGCTGCTGCTGCAAAGGTTTATGGCTGGAATAAAGAGAGAACACATCCTCCCTAAAGCCAGACGACAGTCCAACCCAGAGAGAGGCAAGAAATCATCTCTGGTGAGAGCAACAATGAGCAATTTAGCTTGATTATATCCTTGCATATCTCCCTATTTATAATGGTTTCCATTATTTTAAATGCAAACTGGTGGGGTTTTTGGGTTTGTTTTTTCCCTCTGCATCAGCTCTCATGACCAAAACTTGTCATTAGCTCCTGATTAAAAGACATTTTAAATGAGTAGAAACAAGCCCAAAAAAGTGCTGCTGCATCCCCCATCCTCCTGTATCAGACTGACTGCTGCAAATGTCAGCTCTATTTACTGTTTGCAGCCCACTAAGCTTTTTCGTCTTGCAAGGAGAGGTAAAATTGGGAATACTGGATCAGGTGGGAGAAAAGAACAACAGAGGAGAGGTAAATAAATAAACAACCACGGGGCCCATGTGCCCAGGAGGCTCCTGCCAGCTCACACTTGCAACACACATGCAAGTTTGTCCACAGATGTGGCAAACAAATGAAATCAGCTTCACCAGTGAGAGCCTGACCTTTTCCATCTTCCCCCCAGCAGAAATCAGGCACCAAAAAAAGGGTCAGAAATAGCAAAGATGATAAAGTCAGGCATCAGAAGCACAGGGGGGCTGAAGGGAAAAGACAGGCAGGTGAAAGGACAGGCCAGGGAAACCTGAAATATTGCAAGTCATGCTCTGTGGCCAAAATACCAGGAGATAAATATCCCTATGAAATGCTGGCAGTGGAGGGCGAGGCCAGGGGAGCCCAGGAGCTCCATTTCCATGCTGGGAGCAGGAGCTGGCTCTGCCCCAGACAGGGACCGGCTCCTTTTGGCACAGCACAGCGCGCAGCAGGACAGAATTCCCCTCCAGCAAGGTGCAGGCAGACACTAAAGAAGATCAGTTTGGATTTTCCAGAGCACAGGAAACACTGCTGATTGTTCCAAGCGGAGGGTTCCTGACCCCTCTGATGGCTGAGCCCAGCCTGGAGGGGGTGTCTGAACCCACAGTGAGCTCAGCCACCCCGTCAGCACAGCCTGGGCTGCATTTTGGGTGTTTGTGGGTTTTATATTCACTTTAAATGCTGTGCCCAGGTCTGGAACCATCACAAGAAGGATATTGAGAAGGGAACAGCGCACACTGCTGTTCTCAAGGTGAAGGAAAAGGGAAGTTTATTTTCTGACTCCAGCATTTATAGTTTTCTAAGGGTGACAGTGACAGTGCCACCTCTCCAATGACACTGGGCAGACCAACAATCTATTAACTTTTTCTTCTTCTACAAAGGAATGCAAAACAATGAGTTATTTACAGAAAGTGTGTGAGATAGTTCACTACAAGGATGTAAACATCAGAAGGCTTAGAAAATCTTAAATAACTAAAGTGACAGGGATCCTCAGCCCTGCATTATCCTGGCAGCACTCACAGCACTCTGCCTTCATTGCTGGTGAGCAAATCCACTGCTCAGAGAGCCCAAACTCCTCTCTCAAACCCTTCAGCCAAACCCACACTAATGCACTGCTGCCCACTGCACAGGTACTCAGCCCTCCCCCAGGCCCTGAGAGCAGGAAAAGCCAACTCCAATAAATGCAAAGCCATTCCTTTCGATTCCAGCTCTTAAATGCAGCACTTAATTAACTCTGCTGGGGCTGCTCTCGCTCTCTCTGCTCCCGTTTCCATGCCACCAAGGTTAGGAAAACACCTTTTCCCTTTGCACAGCGGGGCCCTCCCTGCTCCCACCACACCAAGCACAGAGCCCCACAAATCCACCACCATCTCCTCCTGCACAAAGCTGGGAGCAGATGGTGCTGGATTTTCACTGCTCTGGCTGCCCCTGGCTTGGACTCTGAGCCAGCAGCCCTCACCAGGCTCTGGTGCTGGAGTGGGACTGCAGAAGCCAAGCTGCCACCCCTCCAGATCCAACATTCCGAGTCAGCAAGGCTGAGCTCTCCAGAAGAAAAGGAAAAGAAAGAACAGCAGCGATGGGGAGCGGAGGGAACAACCCAAACCAGATGTTTTAAGCAGCTGGGATGGCTGTTTCTCCCAAGATGCTGATGAAGGCAAACTCTGTGGCTTGACAGACCCCCATCAGCCACCCCCTTCCTGCCAACATAGAATTCAAATCAGCCCTTCTGGATTTAATCATCTTCTCCCTTTAAATAATCAGCTGGGGGCCGGACAGGAAAAGGATTTATTCATGTCACTTACTGTCAAAAAAAACAGTTTACTGGGCTAAAATAACCTGCAGTAAGAAAAAAAATAAAGGATGAAGAAAGAGAAAGAAAACAGAGGAGAGGGGAGCGTGGGAACATCAGCTCTGCACAAGGGATTTGGATGTGCCCAGGTGGGTGCTGAGATAGGACAGACATGAGTAAAATAAAATAAAATAAATAAAAAAATAAAATTAAAATAAATTAAAATAAAATAAAATAAAATAAAATAAAATAAAATAAAATAAAATAAAATAAAATAAAATAAAATAAAATAAAATAAAATAAAATAAAATAAAATAAAATAAAATATTGAGAAAGAGAAAACACCCAGAGGAGAGGGAGGTGTGGGAACATCAGCTCTGCATGAGGACTTGGACATGCCCAGGTGGATGTTGAGACACGAGCCCTTCCAGCAGATATGAACAGGGAAAGCAGAGCAGGAAAGGGGCAGCACACTGGTTGGCTCAGGGTTTGAGCACTGGTTTTTGGGCAGAGCTGAGAACACACAAATTTTTTTGAGCAGAGTTTGTAGAACTTGCACCAAACCCCAGCACGAACTCAACAGGTTGCCCAGCAGCTGCCCCAGCCCTGGCCTGATGGCCTGCATGGCAGCAGACCACATTGTCAAAAGATCTTCAGAAAAAGGGGAAAAAAAGGTATAAAAGGTATCAGGAGAAGGGCTGCAAGATGCTCCTGCTGCCACAGAAAGGTCAGGCGATGCCAGAGGCCTGAGAAAAAACAGCAAAAATTCAAGGTACCAGGAAAAACAAAGACTTTGAAGCATGACTGAAACGGCCTCCAGCTCTGTCACAGCAGCATGAACCCTTTACAGCAGGGCACACCAAGGGCCCAGAACACAAAAGGCTTGAACAACCTGGAAAAAGTCCATCAAGGACTGTTAAATCCAAAGTTACAGATTAACTTCCAGCTTGGGAAGCCCTGAGGCTGCAAAATGCCCCAGACTGGGAGGGAGGCAGCAAGATGTGGGTGCAGATTCTTTCTCAGGCCCTTGCCCCTCACTGGAGCCCCTCTGGGGAGCTCAGCACAGGCAGTGGCACTGCAGATAGAGGGGCTGAGGCCACATTTCACATTTAAACTGTGGTGCTCACAGCGGGAACCCTGCACAGATCAATTTGGTGACGTTTTCGGCACATTCCCAACCTTCTGGAGCTCTCCCTGTGCTTTAGGAGCAGTTTCTCATCTGGGAAACACTCTGCTGGTGGGATTGAACAGCACAGTGGAGGGAGGTGCACAGGGAGCCAGACCAGGGCTTCACATTCCCAGCTTGAGGCTTAAAGGAAACAGAAAATAGCCAGCAGGAAAATTAGGCACCAACAGCATGGAATTTCTTGTTCTCACCTCCCCTCTGGGTGCCCAGCATCTGGGAATGCCTAGAGGCCTTTCCAGATAAATCAGTGCAAAGGACAACCTCATCACGGGTAATACCAAACAGCTGAAGCCAGGAACAAATTGTTTTCTGCTCCAAGACTGCGCCTCTCATCACGAGTCCTCAGGGGACAAGAAATGGAATGAGATTCCCTCCTGTCGGAATAAAATCAGGATGAGTGTTACAAGGAAATTAACACAACACGATGTCCTCGGCCATGGCAGCCTCCTGATCCAGAGGCGCCCAAATTCGGGCACGTGGAGGCCAAGAAGAACACCAAGAAGCTCAGGGAGGCAGAGCCAACCGTGTCTCAGAAATTCCAGCAGCACGATGGCATTCCAGCTCCACCTGCAGGAATTTCTGGGGCTGAGAAAGCCCCGAAGGTGAGGCGGGAAAGGCGGGAAGCTCTGAAGCGAGGGAGGCTGAGGCCGGTGGGGAGGAACAGGCCACAGGTGAGAGAAACAGGGAAAGTGGGCAGCCTGGGGGTTGTGTAAAAACACCATTAAATACCTTGAGAAGCCGAGAGGGGTGGGTTTCTTGCCATAATCCCAGAGGCAAATGCTGAATGCAGCTTCCCAAGAGTGCATTCCCTCCCAGCAACCCCCAAGAATTCCCTGCTCCAGGCCTGTGTTCACCTCCCCACACAGCTCAAGTTCCAGGAGGAGCATTTCCTGGACTTAGACTTTACTGAATTATTAAAGAACAATGGCAAAATGAAATATCAAATGGCAGAAGGGAACATGCATGATACAACTTGCATTTAAAAAAATAAAAAGCAAAATAACTGCTCTAGATTGGGGAATCACTATTGGTATGTCCTTGCAAAATTATTCCCTCCTTTAATTAGAGGTTTTGGGGGTTAGGAGGTCAATTAAGTCTCTGTGATGCTTCAAGAATCCTGACATGATTTGGGCTTCAAGCTCAGGCTAAAAGAAGTAGAAATCCAGCTGGTTTCTCAAGTGCAAAACAATAACTAAATAAACTATTTATTGCAATACAACATCAAGTAACCCATTCTGTAGAATCTTTGAGGTTGGAAAGAGCTCCTAGACTGAGTCCAACCCCTAAAAAAGGGGAACACCATGAAGAGGTACAAAAAAGGTCTTCAGTACTTTCACACCTACAAAAAAAAACCCTCAAACTTATTCGATTCCAAGGGAAAACACATCCCAAACCTTCAAATCCGCACAGCTTTAAAAATCTGCAAAATTATAAAATTTTAATTTTTTTTTAATTAAAAAAATTTACTTTTAAAAGGAAGGTATTTCAATGTTATCTACACAGCAGCAATCACAGGCAGGAAATGTATGAGCATGTTATGGCTCACATGAGAAATCCCTGCAGGAAAAGCAGCCAGGAGAATTCCCAGCATGGATCACCAATCCCAGAGAGAGCCTCACCCAGGGAACAAGGAAAACTGTGACCTTGAGATGAGAGCACATGTGTAACACTTCTATAATGATGGCAATCTCCTATTTTTATAAAATAAATATAAAAATGTAAAATGTATATAAATATATAAAATATATATATATATAAAAGTATATAAGTATATAAATATATAAATATAAAAATATAAAAATATATAAATATGTAAATATAAAAATATATATCTCCTGTGCAGATAGCTAGGAAGTCATGCATAAAATTCCTGCACCAAGCTTCCAAGAAAACCCCTCATTTTTCTTCTCTGCTGCCATCCCTGTATCAATCCATGGCAAAGCTGTGCCAAATGCCTCCTTTCCTCCCCACAAGACCTAAGTGCTGGTCTATATTCCAATAATTCTGCTTCATTTTAGATGAATTATCAGCATTTCCTCTGCTGGGCTTTACCTATGCAGACAGCAATCATGGGGGGAATAAAAAAAGTGAAAAAAAAATTTAAAAATTCTGTACAACTTATTCAAAGGCTGGAAATGCCTCACAGCACAGGCTGGTTTTCTTGCATCTCTCTTCAAGCACAAAAGCAGCACAATATGGACTCAGAGATCTAAAGTGGCAGCTGGACTGACAAAGAAAAATGTTTGGTGGGGTAGCACACGCTCAGCAAAACCAACAGCATCCTAAACTGGATCATTTTTACCAGCTTTAAAACCCAAATTGAGGCTTGTAGGAGACTCCAGAGAATACTGGTGATTCAGAGTTCAAAATGAGCCTTTTTTCCCAGACTGGCTTTGCAGGGGTTTTGGAGAGGAAGAGATGGTAGCAGTAACAAATATAAGAAATATAAGAAATGTAATAAATATAAGAAATAATATAATAAATATAAGAAATAATATAAGAAATAACATAAGAAATATAACATAAGAAATATAAGAAATGTAAGAAAATAAGAAATATAATCAGTAATATAACAAATATAATGAATAATATAACAAATATAGCAAGTATAACAAATATAACATTAACACACACACGGACAGACTGAACACCAACAGATTGATATTATCCCACTGAAACACAAACAGAAGTCAAAATGCCTTTTGCAAGGACAGAAGCTGTTCTGAGAGAGCCACCTGGGGAAAGAAATCCAACCAAACATCCAAAGGGAACTCCCCACTCCCTGCTCTGCTCCAGCACAGCTTCACCACCAAGAGCTTGGTTCTCCTGTGGCTGGGCAGAGATGGTGCTGGCCAGCCAGAACAGGTTCCTGTCACCCTCCCAGGGCCACCCCTCCCAAATAAGCACACACCACCATGAAGGATCAATTAAAACCAGCAGGAGCAGAGGAGAAGCTGCAGTTCCATCCACTGTTCAACTTCTCCATCCCAGTTTTCCTGATTTTAATATTTTTGGGATTGCTCCCTTTTGCCTGTGAGCAACAATAAAATTACTGATTAAACTTTAAAGGGGGGGCTGTCTTAGAACCAGAGGAGAGGCACAGCAGGGTAGGGATGCATTATTGAAAGGAGGGTTTGTGTTTTCTACCCCAGCAGCCACCAGGAGATTTACCAGGCAGAGCACGGTGCTGCTGCAGAGCGAGAACCTGAGTGCCTGGAGATGAACATTCCGTGGTAATGCATGCCTGAATAATCCCTTTATTACACCTTCTGATTGTAACTTTAACAAGGAACAAGTTTTACAGCTCGTATTTTGGAGAGCTGCAACGGGGGGTTTTTATAAGCATGCCAAGAATTCACAGGAGAACGAGTCTCACCTAAGTTAACATCTTCTATCAGGGGACTAAAGAGATTTTTCACATAAAATTACCTATCACATGCTGCCTATAAAAAGATGTCGCTGTAAACATCCTGCTTTTAACCTCGGGGCTGGAAGTGAGCAAAAAATTCCTCTAGGAAACCTGTCTGGCAAGCTCTTCCTTCCCTGCCCAGGTATCCCATTCCAGCTGCTGGAGCAGGGCTGTGCTGAGGATATGCAGCCAGCCCCTGTGTTTGCCTATCATTTAAAGTCCACGTTTCTCCCTTTCTTTTTACCTTCTAAATCAAAGAAGAATTAACCTTTGCTGGGGAAAAGACAAATAAAAAAGCCTGCACAGCCCATCTCCTGCAGTGTTGACAGAATTGTTTTCATTTGCAAGCAAATGGAAGTTGAACTCAAACGTCAAATATTCATTTATCAGCATTAACCCAGCTGCCCCTCCCCTCTTTGTCCTCACTCACTCAGGCCTTTTCCTTGTTTGCCTTTCAGTGGGCTCATCAATGCGAGTGCAGAGTCGGTTTTGTGCCACAGATTAGCCCTGAACTCCTCTGGTGGGACTGTCTGTTCTAGGCAGCATTTAAAATAAGTAAGTAAGTAAATAAATAAATAAATAAATAAATAAATAAATAATATATATATATATATAAAATATTATATTATTCTATCTTATAGATATTCTTTTATAGCATTATATAAAATATATTATACATAATATATTATATATAACATATATGTTATATATAATATATCATAAATTATATATTTTATATACTATATATAATGCATATATAGTATGTATGTAATATATTATACATTATAAATAACATATGTTATATATAATATATAACATTTATGGTATAATATATAATATAGTCTTATATAATGTATTATATAAATAATCATATTAAATATAATACAGTTTTGTATACTTTATATAATTATATACATTAAATTATATATAGCATAATTATATATTATATATTATAATATTATATATACAATATATTATATATAAGAATATATCTATTATACATTATATATTATATAATATACAATATAATTTATTATTGTAATATTTTAGCTTTTTAATACATAGAATTTTTATATATGTAAAATTATGTATATTATAATAGATATGTATTCTATAGAAATTATATTCTATACATATAATATATTCTATACATAGAATTCTATTCTATATATATTCTATTTTATATAATATATAATTTTATATTATATATAATATATAATTTTATAATATATATCATTTCATATAAATATATAAATATATAAATGTATAAATATATTAATATATAAATATATTTAAATATATAAATGTATAATTATATAAATATATAATATTCCCTGCCATCCAGGGCAATCCATTCTCATCAATGCTGAGACTCCCAGAATCTGTTCTTCACTCCTTTTTCATTTGGAGATGTCAATGCCTGTTGTCATAGCGCGATTGTTTCCCTTAATCACCCGCAGCACAGCAGTAGAAAGCGCTCATCTTTTCGGGGGGTGGGAAAAGCCACTGGCTCTATTCCCGCCCCTCTCCATTCCAGGGGGATGCTTTTGACCCTGGGCAATCACGGCTTGTGCTCTCATCTCCCGTGCCAGCCATAAGGATCCTTCCACCGGGAAATTCGGATTTCTCTCACTACAGTTGCTGCTGCCGGAGAGACGCAGACACAAGGAAACGTCCTAGGATGTGCCAGAGAAACCTTAGGAAAAAGCCATGAAAAACCTGGGCATTCTCTTGCTTTGAATGTGGGAAATGGAAAAATAAGTGGGGCTTTGTTGTCGCCTCGTTTTTGCCGAAGCCACAAAGGCGAAGTGCAGAACGTTCCTTTATCGCTCTCCAGAGCTGCTCCTCGGTGCAACAAGCCACTCACCATCTTTTCACTTCTGTAATTGTTGGGGTTTTTTCACCCAGTAATCACAAAGAAAAGCTGCTGAAAGGTGCAGGCAGCAGACTTCTTAAAGAGCTGTTGACAACTCCCAGGAAACTTTTACATTCCGAATGCATTCTGCCCACATTTCCTGCATTTTCTGTGCTTCTTAAGCTCCTCAATTTAGCACACAAAGCTATTTGCATGAAAATAGCATCTTGAGAGTTTCTTACAGAAGACTTACTATACCTTACCTTAAAAAGAATAAAAAATACACCACATAATTGTAGAATTATGTGTCGAACATCTCAGGTAGCCGGGGTGAGAGGTGAATGAAGCACAAAACTGATTGCAAACATTCTTCTTTCACTTTAGATCCCATCAAGCTCTCATTCTCCAGCTGCCACTCACAATGGTGCTCCTGGATGCACTAATCTAGTGCCATTATCATTCTCTGAAGGCAAGAAGCACTTTTATTAAAGCAAATACAAATTAATTTAATGGTTTCGCTGTCTGTGTTTCTAAAAGTACATGTAGATTTCCTCTTGACCTGCAGAGAGAAAATTCTGTATTGATACATTCTTGGGTAAACCCACTCATAATGAAAAACAAACATGCCATCTGGTAAGCACCTTTTCCCCAAAGTCCCGGAGAAATGGAACCTGTGATGCAGCACCCAGGCCAGCTGAGTGTTAGCTGAGAGATTAAATCTCCTTTTAGAGGAGATAATCCTCAATAAATCCACCAAACTACAAATCCCACCAAGATAAAATGTTTTGGGTAGCCAGCAACTCTCACCTAAGGATGCTGCACCTCCAACCAGCATCTTAAATTACACCATGGAGTAAACAGGATAGCTGGCAGTTCAATATCCTCCAGATTAAAAAAAAAAATAAACACAAAAAAAAATAGCCAGAAGGATGTGTTAACCAAATTTTACACTTGCTGGTGTTTCTGGGTGAAAGTCTCACAAAGAGAGGTTGCTCCTAATGCTGGAGGTTGGGATGAGCAAGCAAAATTTTACTTGCTTAGGACTTGGAATCCACATTTCTGCTCCACAATTCCTGGCAAAAAAGAGGAATCTGGCCTCAAGCTGTGCCAGGGGAGGTTCAGGCTGGACATCAGGGAGAATTCTTCACAGAAAAGGTTGTTAAACAATGGAACGGGCTGCCCAACGAGGTGGGGAGGTGTTCAACAAACAGCTTGTGGCACTCGGTGCTCTGGTCTGGGTGACTAAGAAGACCAAACAACCCCAAAAAAAACCCAACAAAAACCACCAAAACACCCACAAAGAATATCAAAACACTGGAAAGAAGCCCAGGAAGCACCTGGACTTTTCTTTGTGGACATCCCAGCTCCAACCCTGCCTTTCTCACAAAAAATGTCAGGACCATCTCCTAAAATGGCACATAGGAAGAACTTCTTGTAGTGTGAACAAATGCTGAATTATATTGACGACTGGCAGTATTCAGCACATCACACAAATTCATTTTTTTAAAAAAATCACAAGGACACCTCCAAACAGCTCTTGAGTAGCTATTCTCACTATTCTCATGCAAGTGTTTGCGTGCACAAGTGCCAGAAAAACACAAATAGCAAGAAATACACCAAAAGTTGAAAAAAGAAAAATTAAAAATCATTGCGAGTAGAGGAGCTCTGTCCCACAAGGCAGCCAGGAGACGTTTATTTTTTAACACTTCTGCCTGCTATTGCTGCAAAGGCAGGAAGAAAAGACAAATTAGAAAGATGAGAAGATGGCAAAGCACAAGGTCAGCAATAATGTGACTCTGAGGTATTATTGAATCCAGTCAAGGTTAATCACAGGAGCTGTGTTTTTACCTCGCTGCCTTCACCAGGTGCCTTCACATGATGTAAGGATCCAGCCCAAGAAACATTAGACCCTCTCATTTCTGCCTCACCGAGGAGTCTTTGCGAGACCCTGGGTAATTAAACTAATAAACCACAAGTGAAAGCCTGGGCTGGAGCCACTTTTTGACAAACACATTGTGTCACGTTAAAAACCTTTATCCCACCGTGGGCATGGGAGCAGGGGAGGAGAACGAGACAAACCAGCTGATTTTCAATTAAGAGCTGAAATAAAAATGAAGTGCTTTTAGCACTCGGCCTTCCAAGTGCCAATACTCTTAAATAACACCTTAGGTACCTGGCCATCCTACAGCCCTGGTAAATCACCTTCATTTGTTTAAAGCTCAGCGGCACTTATTTAACAAGCATGACTCAACACAGAAGGAAGCATTTTGGGCAAAGGAAAATGTCCCTGAAGGATGCTGGGAGGAAAAAAATTCTCTTTGGATTAGAAATCACACCGCACAGCAGCTTCTGGCCAGGCTTGGAGCATTTGGAGACCGTCTGTCTCTGCCCAGGGTGAGGCAGGTCCTCGAAATGCTGATGTCCCCAGAGGTGCAGCAGCTGCTGAGGGGCTGAGGTTGGGATTGCAGGCTCCTGCAGGGAGAAGCAAACACCTCAGAAGGTGCCTGAGCTCAGGACACCCTAAAAACCCTCCTCACTTACCACTTCCTCCTAGCTGGCTTTGCTCGAGGACATCTGGAATCTTTAAAGCATCACTGGTGGTTCTGGCCTGGAGGTTGAAGGTTGAGTTTGAAAAATGGGTGCTGATGTCCTTACCAACAATCCAATGGATGGGTGAGGGTCTTTAGGAAAAATTGGGTGTTAATGTCTTAAAAATGGGTTTTATGTCAGTACCTGGGTTTGTTACAGAACCCAGTCTGACTTCTGAATTTTTAATTAATGTAATAATTAATTACATTAATGTAATAGGAGAATTGGGCCCACAGGAGCCAACTGCAGAGCCCAGACAGCCTGAAATTTAATTTTGGGGGAAAATAATATGTTCAAGGGAGGGAATGTGTGATGGGCAGTTCAGGAAAGCTGCACCCTCCTGCTACCTCAGCCAAAGGAAGAGGGCAACATGCAGCCAGGAGTTCAGCACAGGAGGCTGAGTCCTGTGAAACTGAGAGAGACCTCATATGGATGCGCCCCAGTGGACTCTCCCCTTATCCAAATTAATTGCAGTACTCCTCTGTCTCCTTTGTGGACCCTGGCCTTTCTCAGCATGGGTTTTCTGTGCAAGCTGGAGCCCTGTTTTGGTGGGTCAGCAGCACCCAAGGTGTCAGTGGGATCCACTGATGGTGGATAGCTCCAAAGCCCCATCTCTATCACTGTTTCAGTCCCTGTAACATTTCACAGCCCATTTATGACTGTCCCTTGTAATTCAGCCATCTCCCACCATCTGTGCACACACTGTGCAGATTCCAGCTTTTCCCCCATGAGCATCCAGGCATCCTCTGCCAGCTCCCCTGCCCTGGCCTCTCCTTCCTCACCAGCTCCACCTGGGTGGGTGTACCCCAGGCACTGCTGCCACCTCACCACCCTGGCTGCTTAGGGCTGAGGGAAGCTCCTGGACCTTCTCCACCACATTTTAAACGCTTTGAGCCTCACATTTCATTAATGGTGACTCCTCCCTGTCATTATCTTCAGCTCCAGTCTCTGTATCCAGATCTCTTTGATCCATTTACAGTAAGATCCACTTACCCCAGTCCCTGACCCCGCATCTTTTGATGCAACACACAACTAAGTCTTTGTGAGAGCCTCTTTCCTTGTGCCAAAGAGCTCTCAGGAGCAGCTCTGTGTTACAGCCAAACCCATTCAAAGGCCCCTTCACACACTCATCCTGAAGCTCTCTTTCAACCAGTTCTCCTGTGGAAGTGCTCTTGTCCACACATGCTCCAGGCTCTCTTTGTATGTGCTCCATACAAAGCCTCTCAGAGCCTCCAGTGGAGTTTATGGACCAATGTGCATTAACCTTTCCTCTAAAAAAGCTGAATATGGAGAACCAGGCTTATCTCAAAGCCTAATAAGCAGTGGAGAGCAGGAGGAACAGTGTTGAACTGCCTTCTTGGGATGCCTGGATGAGGGAAACAAGCATAGAAGTATTTTGAAAGGGTGCTCCTTCATCTCTCTCAAAACTACCAGTAATCAGGATCTAATTTTCTCTGTCCTGTTAGAGCTTGTTAGATTTCTTGAGAAATTAATACCTGTCCTTAAGGTTAGGATGATACAAGCGCCAATGATTTTTCAATGGCTCAGCTTCAGCCTTTTAGAACAGCAAAATTATCATCATGTATCATTAGGTAAAGCAGAAGTTTCATTATTTAAAGGAAAAAAAAAGCATGCATTAATACTCTCTATAATAAATGCAGAAGCACATCTGATGGAATCATAAAATATCCAGAGCTGGAAGGGGCCCACAAGGATTATCAAGCTGGATTGCCAAATTATTATTAGCTGGATTACCAAATCCTGCACAGACACCCTAACAACCCCACCCCATGGCTGACAGCATTGCCCAAATGCTCCTTGAGTTGTGCCAGGTTTGGGGCCGTGACCATTCCCTAGACAGCCTGTTTACTCTCTGACCACCTCAATTCTGGACACAAACATTTTTCAGAATTCTAATAATTATGAGGGAGGGGTTTACATTTTCCATTCCAGGAGGCTCCTGCCTTCCTTAGCAGACACCTGTCTTTCCAAACCACCCAGTGAGATGTGGCCCTTTCCTTAGGGATGCACCCATACTGTGGGGAGTGGAAAAAGGCCTGGAGGCTTTCAGTGCACAAGAGCACTCCACTCCTCCACACACCCCAGCCCAAAGGTCAGGACGATGCCAAGCCATCCACCCCACTCTCCAAACCACACAACCTGAGGCTGGGAGCCCTGGCAGTCCCAGGACAGGAGCACAGAGCCCTGGGAGGGGGATGCACCCCACACTGCCCCAGCCCAGGGCTGAGTGCTGAGTCTCTGCCCCTCCCTTTCAGAAGCAAGAAGTAGAAAAAGGGACAAGGCTGCCATCATCATTATTATTATTATTATTATTATTATTATTATTATTATTATTATTATTATTATTATTATTATTATTATTGTTATTATTATAGGTTTCAGAAGCAGGAGGGATGGGGGAGGCTGGAAAATGTCACAGGCTTCTTGGGGACGTGACACAGGCTGGCTCGTGGGCAAATTAACACAAGCAGAGAACTGGCTCGGGCTCATCAGGGTAATGAAATGTGATATCCACTGGAGGCAGCAGGGGCAGGCACAGCCGCACTCTGCTGCAGCAGCAACGATGCCCTTTAGACAAAAGACTCCCTGGTGAAATGCAAAACAACTCTTGGGCAGAGTATGTTCAAACAGGATCCGAGGACAGCAAACCCAAACCTCCCCTAGGCAGATCCCTTCTGTTTGTTTCTGGGCTGCACCAGGATGTGCCTGAGAGTGTTTGGGGAGCAGATGCTCAGCAAACCTGCCATTTTCCCTTTCTCCTCCACAACAGTCCTGTTGTGTAGGGTCCAGAACAAAAGGTCTCACCCCAAAACTCCTTGCTGACTGCACAGGTACAGGCCACGTTCATCAGCCTTTATGAATGACTTACAGCAACTGCTGCACCACTCAGGGAGGCAAATCCACCTGGCAAAAAACTCTGCCCATCCAGACACCTCTTCTCTCCTCCAGATCAACCCAAACCTCATTTCCTGTGAGGACAGACGAATTTCAGCTCCTTTCACACTCTCCTGTTCAAGAGCACCGGTTGTTGGGATGGTCTGTGTCATCTCAGGGCCAGCAAGGGAATATTCCTTGCTAACAACTGGGACTGCCATTCCCACCTCTTCAGAAATGCTTTTTGGTGCTGTCCCTGCCTCTGATCCCATGGCACATCCTTCAAACAGCTCCCAGACTCTCCCCAGGCTTGCAGATGAAGACTTGTCTTTTAAGCAATTGCATTTTTCTGTAATTCAACCTTCTCTCATGCCCTCTGCCTTGCCCTTACCTCCACATCTTCTGTCATTACAACCAGGTTAATTTTTCTAGGAGCAGGATTCCTGGAAAACACTTTCAGAGGAACTTCAGGGACATCCTAGGAAAGGTTCTCCAAAACAACTCCATTTTTGCTCTAACATGGCTTGAGCACTGTACACACGTACAGAGAATGAAAATTCCCATTACCCTATGGGTAGCAGCACCTGAGAGCTCCTCTGCCAGTCTGCTGCAGCTCTGAGTAAAAGGGAGTCACCAGCCCTGGGGAGAGGAAAAATAAACAGGGATCACAGCTTTATCTTCACTTTCCACACTTTCCTTCACAGAGGAAATGCTGCATTGAGGTGTTGGGTGAAGGATAACACATCCCACACTCCCCCTCTCAGCTCAAAACGTGTATCCCTCGGTTCCAAAATCCCAAATTGCTGTGCTCAGGCAGGTGATCCATTTGTTAAATCATTTCTTTTGTGCTGCCTGGACTTGAATGAATTTTAGTGAATCCATATCCAAAGATGCCAACCCTTGTTCCTGAAAGCCTGAACTGCTGTGGCATTCTGTTTGCCTCAAAACCACATCCTGGGCCTTGACACCAGCAACAGACAGACATTTGTTTCTCCACACCGCTTGTTTTGGGGGTGTTTTTTAGGGCTTTAAATAAGCTGTTGCCAAAACGTTGACTTTGCAAACAAAGTTTCCACACGGAGCAATTTGTCTGCTGCGTGGCACCTTAATTTGGATGTGTGTTTTGAGGAGGGTTCAGCAGCAGCCAGGCTGTGGGAGTTACATAAATCAGTGCAATATTCACGTCTGTGTGTGCTAACAAGGAATGAATGCCTCCCTCCTTCCCTCCCAATTAGCATTTGTGTGTGTCACAGGCACTACTCCCTGTGCAGGATCCGAGCACAGAGCTTGTCACATGGAATTGCACTGATAAACCACCTGGTTTGGTGCCCTCTCTCCTGTCACACCCCACACCAGCTGCCGGGGGTTTACCTCTCCTGATGATTGACCATGATGGAACAGCACCACCACCCGGGACAGATTTCCTATGCATGAGGGGGCCCCTCCTTTCCTTCTGTGTTTTGTTGTGTGGATTTTCATCCTGCATCACTTACCTGGGAATGCTGTACGTTGAGAATACCTGCTGTGGTTTTCTGGGAGGGACACGGCAGCATCAGCCATGAAGATGTTCTGGGGGCTGGAGCATCTCTGCCATGGAGATATCTGGGGTTGTTCAGCCTGGAGAAGAGCCCAGGGAGACCAGAGAGCCCCTTATTGTGCCTAAATGTGGTTGTATAAAAAGGAGTGAGAGTGGCCTTCTACATGGGCTGATAGTGACAGGACGAGGGGCAATGGTTTTAAACTGACAGAGGGAGGTTCAGATGGGATATTAGAAAGGAATTGTTCTCCATGAAGGTGATGAGGCCATGGCACAGGGTGCCCAGAGCATCTGTGGCTGCCCCTGGATCCCTGGCAGTGCCCAAGGCCAGGCTGGACAGGGCTTGGAGCCACCTGGGATAGGGGAAGGTGACCCATGGCAGGAAAGTAGAACAAGATGGTTTTTAATGTCCCTTTCCACCCAAACCATTCTGTGACTTTGGAGTTTTGCATTTTGGCTCATGAACTGAGTGAACAGCTCTTGATTCCTGCACTGCCCCTCAGCTGCAGGTGACCATCACCTAAACCTCCCAAAAAGAGATACCTGCACTGTGACTTGCCTGGGGGGGGTGACTTGCCAGTGTCATTCAGTGACCTGAACCCCTCAGTTACTGCGCTGTCTCTTCTGCTGATGAAATTTGTCTGGCTCTGCATCCCCCAGACACATCACTGATGGGAATTCTCCATCCCACTGACAAAACCCTTCCTTGATGTCATGGTGCTTACTCATTGCTTGGAAACCTGCACATGCTTTGCCCTCCTCATCAATTTTTAGCAGTGGCTTGGTGCCATTTGCCCTCCCTTGATCATTCCATAAAAAAAGTGATTCTTTCCAAGCTGGGCAGTGCTGTCCCCCTTGGTCCAGCAAATTATTTATTTTTAATTCTTTAGAGGACACAAAAGTTCTCCATCCAGATCTGTAGAAGCAAAGGGAGACGACCCATCCTTTGATCAGCATCGAACTCCAATTTATTGATCCAACATGCACATTTTATAACTGTGTTAATTAAGTTCATACATATTGCAAAACCCGAGCTCATCATTGGTCACAGATTACACAGCAACCCCTCCTTTTGTTTTCAATACCTGTGGTTTGTTATTGAGACCAAGACTTGTTTTCTCATCCTGTTATGAACGGTCCTCAAGGCCTCCATGTTTGTCACTTTTGCTTTCCCATAATATCCAAGGACAAAATATTTACTTGTTATTAAAAAACAACCTGAGAACTTCTGCTGTTTACAGAAACATGCCTGAGAATTTTGTTGTTTACAGGAACAGGCTTTGAGAATTTGCTGCTTACAGCTGCCCCTTACCTTTCAATCAGCTGTATATGATTATGGCATGTCTGAACAAAACTCTATACGCCATGTCTGAGCAAAATTCTCCAACACAGATCCCCACAACTATACATACTTGGTGTGCCTTGCTCCTTGCAAATAAGGAAAACATCTTGCTGGGCTGGATCAAGCATTTCACAGCAGAAGAGAAGCAGAAGAGTCCTTGTGTCACATTCACATTTTCTGGAAAAATCCCTTCGCCCAGGATTTTTCTCCTGGGAAGCTGAGAAGCCTCAGAGAAAAAGGAAAACAACAATTATCTGATTTGATTCTCCTGTGTTTTGCTCACATGGAATGTGTTTGGAGATTGCTTCAGTGGTTTCATGTGAATTGTTTTCACTCTTTGGCCAATCAGGGCCAAGCTGTGCTGGGACTCTGGAAAGACTCACAAGTTTTCATTATTATCTTTTTAGCATTTTGTAAGTATATTTTCTGTATCCTTTAGTGTAGTTCAGTATAGCATTCTTTAATATAATATAGTATAATAAAATAATAAATTAGCCTTCTGAAAACATGGAGTCAAATTCAAAAAAACCCACAGTTTGGATGTTGCAGGGATCCCACAGCAAGGAGGGGAAGGGGATGGGCTGCCTTGCAGAGTTCAGCTTTCTCCCTCAGCCAGGAAATTTGCAGCATGATTAAAATGAAATGTTGGTGTCTGTGTTGCACATTGAAATATTGATGGAGGGAGGCATAAAGCATTTTATGAAGGGAGGCTTCCATTCTGTGATTTACTGCCCCCAAACACAGTTTTCACAGAACCTGCTTGGGAGGAAAAGGGGAGAGATGAAAGAGCAATTGGGGTTTTATCACTGCAGAAAATGGGAAGGGAATTGGGCAAAGTTAAATACGATGGATTGAGATAGTCTTTGGCTCTGAACTTCACATACAGCAGGGGCTCTCTCACACATGGAAAAGATCCTCTGAAGTCTGGGAACGTTTTTCCCCCTTTCCTGGTGCCATAGCAATGCTGGGAAGGGGCTACACAGCTTTTAGCTGCAGTGAAGAAGAGGTCAAGCCCTGTTTGTGATGAGATTTGCAGTGAAGCACTCACAGCTGGGTGGGAAGGCACAGCAAGGGCTCCCCATCTCCTTTACCTGCCACTCTCTCATTGTCCCTCAGCCTACCAAGCACAGCCAAAATGCTACTTTCAAGTTCCATTTCCTCTGCTAAGCTGAAGAACTTGGCTCTCTGAGCTGACTTTAAACTTTTACATTTTGACCATACCTTTGACTTCAAGTGTTTACAGGTACAATTTTAAACCCCTGGCACAAAGCAGCTGTTGTCCCACAAGTTGAGGTAGAAGGGGAAAAAACACAGAAGCAAAACCAACCAGGTTGAATATTCAAAGCTGGCTGGGTGGAAGAGCCTTTACTAACTACCCATCTTGTGAAAATACATTTCATTTTAAGGTTTCAGCCTGTTTTAACATAGAGATGGGATTCATCCAACAGGGCAACTTCCTTGCAAGATGAATTTTTATATTCCATGCTCCCTTTACAAGTAATTCACTCAGAGCCATGCAACAAAACACTTTATGAAGCCCCTGGATTTACTGGCTCCTCAGCAGAAAATATCAGCGAGAGGTCTGTGGAAAATTAAATATGTGCACATATTGAGAAAAACAGTAAGTGATAGATACCACTCAATGGAGTTTTATGTGACCAATTGCTGTTGGTGGATAGGTGATTTAAAGGTTGCATTAAATATCTGAAGCTTTAACTAATCACTGTATAAATAACTTACAGTGGTGGCTCCAGGAAAGCCACTGATTTTCATCTTCTCAGCAGACCCACATCAACAGAGGAGGATTCCAAGTAAGATCTACAGGAGGATGGAAAAAAAAATTAATAATTCCAGGTGAGGAAACACTTCCAAAAAGTGTAACTCCTCCTTCCTGGTGTTGGGGTTGTGCAGACAGCTTTGGACAGTTTAGGGGTACACATCTGTGTGCAGATGTGGCTCCACCACTGGTCAAGTTAATTGCTGGGACACGGATAAATACTCATCTTCACTTTCCCTCCTTCGTGGCCCCACAGACATTCTTGGATTCCTTACAGATAATCATACATTATTTACCACCTTTAAAGAGCATCCTGTCTCCTTTTCCCCCAAGGATGGTCACTTGGGATGAGGAGAGGAGCTCAAGCTCCTGCCCACCTTCTTCTTCAACTACCACACAAGGGGCAGGGAGGAGAAGAAAGAAAAATATCATCAAGGTCAGTTTTCACAGGGATGAGGAAGAAAAGCGCCCTTTCCCTGTCCCTTTTGGCTCCTGCTCCTGATGCTGAAATCCAGGAGCTAATGAAGATAGATGGGTTCGTCCATACTGGTGGGGTCTGGATGCTAATGAATATTATTTAATGGTCAAGGGCTGTCACGGGGCACATTGATTAATTAGCAGCGTTAGGAGGAGAGTGAGTCCAGCAGCACATCAGCTGCTAAGAATAGAACCCAAATCAGCCAGGAAGCAGAGCCAAAAGGATGAGGCAACTGCAGGCTCAGAGCTCACCTTCACCACCAGAAACAAAGGCAAAAACTCTTCCAGATGCATTTTGTGCACCTCCCACTGTGACCGTACTCACAGGGGTCTGAGGATGAGGGAAGAGACGAGGATCTGACTCCATGTTTCAGAAGGCTGATTTATTATTTTATAATATATATTACATTAAAACTATACTAAAATAATAGAAGAAAGGATTTCATCAGAAGGCTAGCTAAGAATAGAAAAAGAAAGAATGATAACAAAAGCTTGTGTCTCGGACAGAGAGTCTGAGCCAGCTCACTGTGATTGGCCATTAATTAGAAACAACCACATGAGACCAATCAGAGATCCACCTGTTGCATTCCACAGCAGCAGATAACCATTGTTTACATTTTGTTCCTGAGGCCTCTCAGCTTCTCAGGAGGAAAAATCCTAAGGAAAGGATTTTCCAGAAGATATCATGGCTACACTCCCACCTCCTGCTAGGAGGAAATGTGCTGTTGCAGGGTCAGGTGTCCCCAGGGAGGTGGAAGTGACCAATCCTTGACCGTGGCTGTGGGAGGTTGTCCTGGATTGCCAAGCAAATTGTGTTCTATTTACCATCTGTAAAGCAGCTGTCTTCTGTTCAGTGGGCAGATTTCCTTATCTCTTCCACAACTGGGGAGACATCTGCTGATAACAGCTATTGAATGTCACTGCATAGCTGATAAGAGCTATAACATCCCATTGGGAGACGCTTCGCCCAGGGGGAGGAGCCAAGCATTGCTACCCAGATACAATCCAGAGGGAGGAGCCAAGCATTGCTACCCAGATATAATCCAGGGGGAGGAGCCAAGCATTGCTACCCAGATATAATCCAGGGGGAGGAGCCAAGCATTGCTACCCAGATACAATCCAGAGGGAGGAGCCAAGCATTGCTACCCAGATACAATCCAGAGGGAGGAGCCAAGCATTGCTACCCAGATATAATCCAGGGGGAGGAGCCAAGCATTGCTACCCAGATATAATCCAGAGGTTTTGAGACACCAGCATGGCTTTCTCCACGGGATTCCCCAGAGGAACAGCTGCTGTCTCTTCTTCCCCTGGATCTTCAGAGGAAGAATACATCCTTCTCTACAGATCCCCCTGCTCCAGCAGAACCACCCCTGACACTGCAGGAGGGCTGCAGCCACATTTCCAATGGGACTGCCACCAACACCCTGACCCACAGGGTGTCAGGTTGGGTTCTGACTCTGGCAGTGTTGTTCTACTGTACTGCATTGTTTATTTTATCCTTTTATATTTTTTCCTTCCCTATTAAAGAACTGTTATTTCCTGCTCCCATATTTTTTTGCCTGAGAGCCCCTTAATTTAAAATTCATAGCAATTGGGAGGGGTGGGGAGGGTTTACATTCTCCATTTCAGGGGAGGCTCCTGCCTTCCTTAGCAGGCACCTGGCTTTCCAAACCAAGACAGAGGTCAGGGAAGGGATGCTCCTTTCCCTAAGGATCTGCTGCTCCTTTTCTGCCAGGGGATCTACACCCCTTGCAGACCTGACAACAGACCTCAGCACAGCCCCTCTCTGTATCCTCACAAGGTAGGCAGTTGTAAAGTTTCACTCAGAACTGAGTCTTAAGCACTGAGGTTTCAATTTCTCCTTGCTTCAGCTCCCTACCTCTACAAAGAAACCTCCCCCACATCAATTTCAAGCATAATCTACTCAAAACATGATATCCTTTTCCCCTGTGTGGCTACACAGCCTAGGAAAAAAACACAAACAACAACCCCACACAACAAGCAGCCTGTTATAGAAGTTTTCTACACTACTGGAAAACAAACCAAGAAACAAATTGACAAAAGTGACCCCTGGGAGGGGAGAGCTGCACTTAGGAAAAGCTTCCCAGGTGTGTGGAGGAGTGCAGGGAATGATGAGGAAACAGCTCTACCACATGTACACGCATTTGTTAGAGCACACACTGACACAGCTGGGAGACACTGACAGCTCTGCAGAGTAAGACTAATTTCTGAGCACTGAAAATCATCTTGGTGGAAGGCTTGGGAGTAAAAATTATCCAGCCAATCTGACAGACTGGTCATAATTTTGGCACCTAACATCTCAGTCATGCCTGAGCCACAAATTATCTTTCTGCCTCAGCAGAAAGCAGAGATCTTTTCATGGTTTTTGTTGACATGGCAGACTTGGCTGCTTGCTACAGAGGCTTGGAAAGTAAGACAGGTGGGTTTTGCACTGTGCTTACTGCCAACAAACACACAGGCAAAGAGGGGAAGGATCCTGGCCTGTTCCCCAATTTGCTGGTTTCTCACAAGCTCTAAAATACCCTTTCTGAAGCTCTGTAAGGAAAAACCACAATCCCATGCTCTAAATCACAGCTAAATCTCCCAGCAGTGTAAACAGAAGCAAGTGAAATAAAAGCCAATCCCTTAAATAAACCTGGAGTACATCTCAGGTTGTCCCTCAAATTTTATCAGAAGATGGTGCCACAAAGACAGCAAAAAACTTCTCCCCAACTCCTCCCTCTTTCTGGTAATGAACACCCAGAACCACAGCACCTACAGTCACATTTTTCTGCTTTGCAGCCCAGAAAGCAGCAGGTTTGCAGCAGGTATTTTACAGCATCAATTAACAAAAGCTACGCACCACTAATCAAAACAGGAGCCTGCTGCTGCCGTCCACACCTGAGCTCCAGACACAGCAATTCAGATCCCAAATTTTGCTGTGCTGATGAGATGGGCTCTCACTCCTTCCCTCTCTGTGAGCCTCACCTGTGCCCAGGAGAACTCCAGTGGCACCAGGAGTGTGGCAAAAAATGCCAGTGCTTTTCAATATCCCAGTTCTCCCTCCTGCCCTCAGCTGGATTTGCCCACAAAAGCCAGGCTGAATTTGCAAGGAGTTACTGGGGTGAGACCCTCTCCAGTGTCACAGATCAGTCAGATAAACCCTCGGTTACCTGCTTAAGAAGGCAGAGCAGCTGCAGACACCAGGCTGGAGTGGATCAGAAGAGACAGCTGAGTTATTGCAGAGCTCCCTGTGGCCTCAGGCTCTGCAGCACCTGTATTTATTTCCATGCTGGGCATTTGTTGCATACTGCTGATCAATACCTGGAGAAAAACCCTCCCTTTGCTGAGTGATGCTGCTGCTACTGACACAGAGGTTGCTTTTGGATCCTGCTGCCTTTAGTCCCTGCTGCCATGGTGGTCAATATCACATCTCCCACTTGCCCTGGAGCTGTTCATCCTGTTTGTTATCACAACAGGAGCAGGGGTTTGGGGAGAAAAGTTCCTGTGTTTTGTTCTCCCTCTTCTTCTGCCCTTGGCCACTGGGTCTGTTCCTTCTCTGCTTTGCAGGCAGTTTGTCCCAAGTCACTGATGATGCACTAGGGGTGGATTCCCTGGTGTGCCCTCCCAGTGGAAACCCTCCCATGCCATGGACAAACACTGTGGGACACACTCCCCCTCCTCTCCTTCCCTTTGTGGGGACCTCTCCAAGGACAAGCACCTTCTGAGGGGCTCAGGGCTGAGAGAAACCCTACAGGACACAGAGCTCCTGCATGCTTTGGGTTGGAAAGGACCTTAAAGCCCTTTAAGCCATGAGCAGGGACACGTCGCACTAGCCCAGGGTGCTCCAAGCCCTGTCCAAGCTGGCCTGGGACACTTCCACGGATGGGACAGCCACGGCTGCTCTGGGAATCAGTGTCCCCACCTGTCACAGACATCTTTTATGGAAAATCCTTTCCTTGGGATTCTTCCTCCTGAGAAGCTGAGAGGCCTCAGGAACAAAATGTGAACAATGGTTATCTGCTGCTGTGGAATGCAACAGGTGCATCTGTGATTAGTCCATGTTGGATGTTTGTAATTAATGGCCAATCACAGCCCAGCCAGCCTGGACAGAGAGCCAAGATACAAACCTTTGTTATCATTCTTTGCTATTCTATTCTTAGCTAGCCTTCTGATGAAACCTTTTCTTCTATTCTTTTAGTATAGTTTTAATGTAATAATAAATAAAGCCTTCTGAAACATGGAGTCAGATCCTCATCTCTTCCCTCATCCCAGAACTCCTGTGAACACCATCACACCCACCCTCAGAACAATTTCTTCCTAAAATCCCATTTAAATCTTCCTAACATCTGAATTCCACCCTTGCAGGAAGCAGCCAGCTCTGTCCCAGCACTGTGACCACCACCCTCCCTCATTCCCCACGGTGCCTGGGCCAGCAGCAGCAGCTCCCTGTGAGAGCTCTCCTGCCACAGGACACGAGCTCTGTTATCTAATTTGCTATCCCCAGCAGGTGAGGCACGGTGGCTTTTTGGCTTCTCAGGATTGCCACTACACAGTTTTCCCATTAATTTTGATCCTGCTTTGAACAAAGAGCGCAGACAGCATGGTCCAGTGGTCCTTGCCACTAATAGCAAGAACAAGCAGAGCACAAGGATTCAGTCTGTGAGAAGCAGCACAAAGCTCATTAGGCTGGGGAGGAAGGGAAGAGGTAAGGTAAATAAAAGAGTAACCTCATCAAAAGAGTATGTTTAATGCTAACAAGGGGAAAAAAAAACAGTGCTGCACCTGACATGAATACCATGAGCTTCCAGTAGCAGGTTCTGCGTTAGGAAAAATGCAAAATGGGACAGTGTGTCTGCAGCAGCTCCACATACACCACGCTCTGTGCCGGGGTACTTCCAGCAGTGTGCTTCCACAGCTCCCCTGCTCATCCACCACCCTCCTGGCGTGGCCACAGACGAACCCATCCAGAATGAAACCATCCCCAGGTGTAAAATACCTCACGAGTCTCTGAGCACCCAAGCACACTTCCACAGACAATCTGTGAGAGACAGGCACACCCCCAGCCACCATTTATCACCAAAAACCCCACTCTGTCTGCTCTCTCAGCCCTGATCAGGGGGAAAAATACTACTATGAAACCCACCCAGAGGCAGATTTAGGAAATAAAATCCACAACTCTACCGTACAGCAAAGCTCCTGGAGTTGGGCCCTGTCCCCTCATCATGTGCCATGACCTATAAACTTGTCTTTCTCCAAGGAAATGGCTGCCTTAGCAAATCTTTTATCCTCTCACCTTCTCCTGTGTGCTACAGTCACTCCTTCCTCCCAAACCATCCCCAGGTGTTAAATACCTCAGGAATCTCTGAGCAACTCTCCTCACCTGGCTTTGCAGCCTGACAGGTTCCTGGTTCTGATCAGAGGCCTTGTTTGCCCAAAAGCTTCCCTGCCTTCTCTAATCCTACCCCATAAAACATTTGCACAGACAGACCTCACCTTTACATCCACACCCAGGGCCCCTCTCCTGTCCCCTGATTTCTTTTTCCCTGCAATTGCAAAGTTGGGAATAACATTCCAGGAATTCCAGGACTTGAAAATAGAAATGGCAACCCAATGATCTGGGGTCACTTCATCAGGAACTGGAGTGATAGGACGAAGGGGAATGGTTTTGTGAAAAATGCATATTTTATGATTGGCTTTTCATAAATATTAAAAATGAATATAATATGTGTTGTGTTAGAAAGTTACGCTGTGTTAATTTTCCTAAGTAGTGTGTTAAATATAGTTTTAGGTTATAACATACTGTTAAAATAGAAACTATGCTATGTAAAATACTTTTTTTAAAGAAAGCAGCAAGATAGCAGCCACAGGACACCTGAATCTTTCAGAGAAAGAGAATTTATTGCTCCATTATTGAGTTCTTCCTGCCTCACTCAGCCATGAAGACTCAGTCAGGATTCAGAGGAAGAAGCTGACACTGACCAGACAGAATCCTGTGTTTGAATGGAATTTATGCATCATGGATGAGGTGTAGGAATATGCAACAGGCTGCTGCTTTTAAGGGTTAATCCTCTGTTAACGTGGCTCCTTTTTTGGGCTTTTTTTGCCCAGAAGAGGTACCCACACTGTCTATAACTCTTTGTTCTTATTGTCACATACTGTCCGAAATCTTAATTGTCCAAATTATTATTACTCTAATTATATTACTATTTATATAACCATTTTATTACTGCTAAACTTTTAAAATTCTAAAAACAAGTGATTGACATTTTTCACAGTTTTAAACTGAAAGAGGGGAGATTTCAAGGGGATATTGTGAAGAAATTCTCCTGTGTGAGGGTGAAGAGGTGCTAGAGCAGGGTGCCCAGGTCCTGGTTTTTGGGACCAGGTGGGATGCTGAGAGTCCTCACTCACCCTGTGCTGTTTCAGAACATCTCGGTTTTCCAGCATTTTCCTGACCCCTAGTGACAGGACGTGGCTGTACAGCAGCAGCTTAACGTGCAGTGCCGAACCCTCCCTGAATAAAACAGGAAACAAAACTCCTCAACGTGGGAAAACACTTTCCAGATCTGTCTAGATACTCACTGTGAAAAATGTATGTATTTTATGACTGGCTTTTCGCAAATATATTAAATGAATAGTATATGTGTTTTGTTTGAAAGTTATGCTGTATTCATTCTCTTAAGTAGTGTGTTACATATAGTTTTAGGATATAACATAATGTTAAAATAGCAACTATGTATAGGTGATATTTTTTTCAAGAAATAAATGAGATTTCAGCCACAGGACACCCAAATCTTTCAGAGAAAGAGAATTTATTGCTCCATTAGCAGAAGAAATGAACTTCTTCCTGCCTCACTCAGCCATAGAGACTCAGTCAGGATTCAGAGGAAGAAGCTGACACTGCCCAGACAGAATCCTGGGTTTGAATGGAATTTATGCATCATGGATGAGGTGTACGAATATACTGTTGTTTTTAAGAGTTAATCCTCTGTTAAATGGGTCCCTTTTTGGGCGTATTTTGCCCAGAAAGAGGTACCTGGCCTGTCTGTAACTCTTTGTTTTTATTGTCTCATATCATCCTAATCCAAATTATCCAAATTTTTATTACTCTCTATTGCTATTTTTATAACCATTTTATTACTATTAAACTTCTAAAATTTTAAAAACAAGTGATTGGTGTTTTTCACACTCACTCACCCTCCGCCACCCCTGCAAATTTGCCAGAAAACCCAACCTGTTCAACAAAGAAATTTGGGCTGAAAGTCAGGAAACAAACTGGATGGAATACAAGGAGCTTCTTCCCTTGAGCACAGAGCTCCAGGACGAATCCATCAGCAAGCCAGGGCAAACCAGGCAGTTCGGATGGATTGCCTTCCCCTGGCACAATCACATCCTGTTGCAGGACCTGGGTGACCTTGGCAAGGCCACAGCCTCTGTGATCTCAGCCCTGTCTGCTGCAGACCATGGGGCAAACTCCTGGGAAGCAGAAAAGATCTGTGACATGGGTACATCACCTGCCAGAGCCCTTGTGTGTGGCTTCAAGAGCAAACACAGAATGCAAACAGAATTATTCTGTCCCAACCCTGAGTTTCCTAATCTCAAATTTTTGGAGGATGCAGCCTCCTTTTTACCCCAATTTTCCAGCCGCATTTCCCTTCTCTCTTTCCCCCTTGGCTGAGGCACTTGAGAGGTTCAGACTCCCAAAATGCCTGATACCAAAGATTTCCCTCTAATGCACAACCCTCTCTTTTAATTTCAATTTTTATGGAATTTAGGGAGTTTTCTTCCCCATTGTTTCTTTCATCTTTCAATGTCTATTTTCATTGATCAGCAAACCTAAAGTTTATTTGTAAAAGCAAATCTCTTTTTTCATTCATCAATCAGTGGAACCCTTCCCATTGTTCTTTTATCTCTCAGTGCTGGTTTTATCTACCAGCAGACCCACAGCTTGTTTGTAAAGACAAATCTGCCATTCCTCTCAGGATCCATGGCAAAGCACTCCTGGATACCTTGGATTCAGGTCTGCATCATCATCCTCCTCTGGGAAACCTGAGAAGTATTCATGAATATGGTGAATCATTTATTTGTCACTTGTCTCTCTGAATTCAGTCAGTATTAGGAAAATCAAAACAAAATGAGCTCAGTTCTGAATTATTGTTGTTCTGATCTAAAAGCAGGATCACATTCCATGGTTACATGTGAGTTACATGGATTTAAGAGCTCCCCAGATACCAGATAATTCATGAGACATCCCATTAAAATGAGTATCCCAGCTAGCAGAGGGAATGGGGACTGAGGACGGTTAAGCAGTTTATCCAAAGCCACTTGTAAACTGCAGCAAAACTCAGATTTGTCACAGAATCACAGAATCTCTGGGTTGGGTTGGCGGAGACCTCCAAGATCAGCCCCAACACCTCAGCCAAACCCAGGCACCCAGTGCCACGTCCAGGCTTTGTTAAACACATCCCTGGGCAGGCCATTCCAGAACTCCATCACCCTTTCTGTAAAAATCTTTTCCTAACACCCAATCAAGACCTCCCTTCAGCGAAACACTGCTCACTCCTGTATGCCCTGATATTCCTGAAAGCAGGAATTTCAGAAAGCACCTCCCCTCCCACTTTGGGATTTGTGTTCAACATATTAGAAGTGGTGATGCCATTTTACTGCTGTTTTTTTCACCTTATTTTCCATGCAGGGTACTTTGCCTGAGACAAAAGACCTTAGCGTGACACACAGTGTGAGCAGAGCAAAGCCCCAGTTTCTGCCAGCCTCCAATTTATTTTGGTCATTGCTCTGAGAGCCCCACTGGTTTTGATAAAACACTGCTACAAGAGGGAATCTCGCACACAATTAATTAATGATTCATTTCTGTTTATTGGGCCCTTTTGTCAATTTAAACCTGTCACACCGGCCATAAATCCCCTCCAGTGCTAAGCAAGCTCTTTAATTAAATCTATTTTGCCATGAGAGCAATGTTTCAGATTGCAGATGATGAAAGAGTTTGGCCCACCCTGGTTTAAAACACCCTTTGGGTCTCAGATTCTCTGGGCACCCTGTGCCAGGGCCTCCCCATGCCCACAGGGAAGAATTTATTCCCAATATCCCATCTAAAAGCAAATTTTGAGATGGGAGACAGAACATTGCTCCCAGGCAAAGCAGCTTTCAGGTCAGGCATGTTTTGTTAAAAAGTTATTGACAAAATAAGAATTTCAGTAGTGATATGAGACCTCCCTCCAAATATGCAGAGTCCTGTACACGTGTGGGGTTAGCTGCCACCAAAAGCAGCACAGCTGTACAAGAGACAAAAAGGAGAGGGGCAAAAGAGCAAAAATCTGTTCCCAGTACACAGGTTTGCCCCTTGCACAGGGTGCAAACTGCTCTGAGCAAACACCTTGCCCAACACCCCTCAGTTAATCATTAAACACAAACCTAAAGGGTCCCATTTCAGATGGGGCAATTAAAGCTGTGCAGAAGGGGAACGCAAACAAATCTACAGAGGGAAAATTTTTTAAAAATTTAAAAAAAAAGAGAAGTATTTGCTTCCCTCTAATGTGCCTGCTGGAAAAACAAATCATCTCTGCAGAACCCACAGTTCCTTACAGTAGAAAACAAAATGTGCACAAGAGTATATACAAGGGCTGTATATCATGTTGCACAAAAAAAAAAAAAATTAAATAAATAAATGTGGAATTAGTTGCTTCAGAGGTGAAGAAAGCCATGAGGGAATAGCAGGGGGCTGAATTGCTGTCTGCCACGTACAGCAGCACAATAAAAACTGGTCAGCACTGGAAAACTGCCCATCATGTGCGTGGGCTGAACAGATGACGAGCTGCAGGACATGGGCACAAATCCATCTGGCCTGGAGAGGGAAAATGCCAGGGAGCAGCACTCAGCATCCATGAACACACAATTCCCTTGGCAAGGGCAGAAAATGCCTTAAAAGCGCTGGGAAATGTTGTGTGGGGCATTGCTCCTTCTTCTGCTCCATTTGCAGGGCTCTCAGCCAATATAACCTGGCCTAACCTGGACAGGCAGCCAGGGAGTAGAATTAGAGTAATAAAATTTGGACAATTGAGATTAGGACAATACCAGACAATAAAAACAAAGAGTTACAGACAGTCCAGGTACCTTTTCTGGGCAAAATAAGCCCAAAAAAGGCCCCACGTTAACAGAGGATTAACCCTTAAAAGCAGCAGCCTGTTGCATATTCATACACCTCATCCATGATGCATAAATTCCATTCAAGCACAGGATTCTGTCTGGGCACTGTCAGCTTCTTCCTCTGAATCCTGAGTCTCCACGGCTGAGTGAGGTGGGAAGAAGTTTGTTTCTTCTTATAATGGAGCAATAAATTTTCTTTCTCTGAAAGATTCGGGTGTCCTGTGGCTGCTGTCTGGTGCAAGTACCTCATTCCTTTCTTGAAAAAAAATCCCCCATACATAGCTGCTATTTTAACATTGTGTAATATCGTAAAACTATATTTAACACACTACTTAAGAGAATGAATACAGCGTAACTTTCAAACAAAACACACATAATATGCGTATACACATACATATATATGCATATACATATATATACACATATAATATATGTATACACATAGATATACCTATAATATATGTGTATATATATAATATATGTATATGCATATATATAATGTGTATATATATGTATTTATATATATGTGTGTATATATATAATATGTATATATATGTATTTTAATATATATGTATTTTATATATATGTATATATAGATGTATATATATAGATGTGTGTATATATATATATGTATATATATATATATATATATATATATATATATATATATATATAAAATATGTATAATTCATTTGAATGTGTGCGAAAAGCCCATCACAAAATACCCATTTTTCACATTAAGGGAGCGGCCCGCACAGAGGGGTGCGCGTCTCGGGGCCCAAACCCATGGCGGCTTTGGCGTGCGGGGCTCCCGGAGCCCCTGTCCGGCCATGCCCGGTGAGCGGGGCTGGGAAGGCTCGGCCGGCCGGGGGCGGACCCGGTGGCCTCGCCACGCCTCCGCCGCCCGCAGGAGCCGCACGGGATCCGGCACGGCGGGAGCGTCCATCACCGGGCGGGCACGGAGCAGCATCACCGTCATCATCACCACCATCACATCACCCAGGACCATGGTGAGTGGCTGCGGGGCCGCTCCGGAGGCAGCCGCAGGGTGCGAGGAGCGGCAGGAGGAAGGGGAAGGAGCGAGCGCTGCGGTTAATCAGTAACGCGCAGCTCCGCCGGCTCCTGCCGCTGCTTTTCCAAAGGCAGCGCTCGCTCTCCAGGCTCCCCGAGGGGGAGGGAAAGGATCCGCCAGGAATGACCCCCTCCCCGCATTCTGTAGGGCAAGGGCGACCCCCGCGTGTGCTCCATCTGCGCGGCCCCGTTGGAAATCGGATTTTCCACCGCAGCCAAAGACCCTCGTGGAACAGAGTATTCCAGGGCTGCCCCCCGTGCCTTTGCCTAGGTGGAAATTCTGCTTTTCATTAGGGAAAAATGGTTCTCTGGGAGGGTGGGCAGGCCCTGGCACAGGGTGCCCAGAGCAGCTGTGGCTGCTCCTGGAATCCTGGAAGTGCCCAAGGCCAGGTTGGACAGGGCTTGGTGCCACCTGGGATAGGGGAAGGTGTCCCTGCCCATGAACCGGATGATCTTTAAGGTCCCTTCCCACCCAAACCATTCCATGGTCCTTTAAAAGGGAAGATTTTAGAGCAAAGAGGGTTCAGATTCTCCCAATTGCCCTTGCTGGTTCCTTTCCCTCTGTTGCACAATGCATCTACTTGGTTTCCTGCTGGCAAAAAAAAACCCAAAAATTAAAATCCCAACTTTTTGGCGGTTGAGAGCCAGCAGAAGAAAACAAAGCTATTTCATTCCCCTAATGAGAAGAGTGTGTTTTTAGGGAGTGAGGGCACATGAAAGCATTAACACGCCATCCTAACAGAACCAGCAGGCTGGCCCATGTCCTGGAGTGGAGAAGGATGGATTGGAGCAGGAGGGCACGGGGTGCTCCAGGGTTTGCCCTCGGACACAGCCAGAAGAGTTGGCTCCGTGTGCCAAACCTCAGCCTGGCCATGCCTCCCGCTGGTGCTGGGAGGAGCTGGGCTGGAAAAAGCCCCGGGGCCACCCTCCCACAGAGCCACGACAGAGAAAAAGAACAATTACACCACGTCCTTTTGCTGCTGTGCCCGGGGAAGGCTGGTTTGGAACCCTGCATCCCTCTGCTCCAAGCTACAACTCCAGCTTTACCTTTCCTCCTTTTAGCACCGATACGGAGCAGGTTTCAGCCCCTGGTCCTAAATGCTGGTGCAGGAATCTCCTGCCCTGCTCCCTTCAGAGCCCCCGCGGGTGGCTTCCTGCCAGCAGAGCCATCCTCTGTCTTTCCCCACCTCACCCAGTTGCTAAGCTACCTGTGCCCGGCTTATCTCCCCATCAGCAGGGAAGGGCAACGGCTCCGCGTTTATTGAGCTCGGTCCTGTTTGCTCACTGCCTGCCCTGCCAGCACAGCGTTGACATTTGGGGGTGGGGACGGGGGTGACAGAGCCAGGGCCGCCAGGGGGTCATCCAAAATATGCAGAGGCAAGGAACACCCTTCCCCAAAAATCCTGCAGAGGCAAGGTACACCCTCCCCAAAAATCCTGCAGAGCCGCAATGCCCGGGGATGGGAAGCATCCCACCGCCAGTGACACTGGCACTCTCCATTCCATGCAGGGATACACAGACAGGCACCATAGGAATGGGGTGTCGTCATTCCAGTCTTCCCCAAAACATGCAAGAGCCACCCACAAAAACATCAGTTTCACAGCTGGTCCTTTGGGTTTGTGCAGCGTGTGAACAGGGAAAGCACAGGAGAGGATGATTTGCCTCAGTTGCCATTTCTGAGCATTGATGCCCAGGCAAAGCATCTCAAGGGGCTGCTGATCAAATACCCACCAAAAAACTGAGCCAGATTCGTCAAAACTCATATCCAACTTGCCACACTTGGCTCTACAGCACACAAAGGAAAATAAATTACAAGGATCTCTTTATCATCACTAGCTGGAAAGATCAACTCACCCAAACCAGGGCTCAAGGAGTGTTTGGACAATGCTTTCAGGCACGTGGTGAGATTCTTGGGGCTGTGCTGTGCAGGGCCAGGAGCTGGAGTTTGATGATCCTTGTGGGTCCCTTCCAACTCAGAACAATCTTTGATTCTGTGAAAGAATTTCAATTGCCAGAACGTGACATTTCAGAGAGCAGTGCCCCTTTGCACTCACTCCTGCCTTCCCCACTGAGCCAGAGCAGAGCTGGCTCAGGCAGCCCCCATCCCCAAGAGCTTCATTTCAGCTTCATCTCTGCCCATAAACACTCCTCAAAGCCAACAACTGCTGCCTCCCCACTACCACCCCTTAAAAAACAAGTACCAGCAGCTCTGCCCGAGGCACAGCTCAACCACAATCCCTCCCTCTGCCCTTTGTTCCTCACAGGCTGAAACAGCCTCTTAAAATCCATTGTAACATAAAGGAGAGGGGGGGAAAGGAGCTGAACTGCAGCTTAGTGTGACTCATCTCTGATCCACAGCACTTCTTTCTCCTCAAAAGCAGGCTCCCAATGAAAGAGAGAGAGAGGGAGAGAGAGAGAAAGGGAGAGAGAAAGGGAGACCCTCCTACTTCAGGAACCCTAAAGCAACTCTCAGATCTAGAAATGATCACAAGATCTTCTGCTTTTTAAGTTGTTGGTTGTTTTTCTTTTTTCCCTAGGGGATTATATGTATTTTGGGGTTTAACTTCACACAGGTATCATTTTTTAGCACCTCAGGCACCGTGGGAGGTGTTGCAGGTGAGAAGACAGAGGGGACCAGCGGGACTCTGTTGGTACATGCAGGATGTACTCCAGGCAGGGAGCAGAGGACATGGACGTTCCAACCCTCCCACCCACTCCACAGCTGCAACCCCACAACCCATGGGATGCCTCACTGCTCTCAACATCTGCTTCATCCCACTGCTGCCACGCTGACCTGCTCCTCTTCCCTCTCCAGGCAGGCAAAGCCCACAGGCTGAGCACGGAGGAGAGGGAGCAGCTGCTGCCCAACCTGAGAGCTGTGGGGTGGAACGAGGTGGAAGGCAGAGATGCCATCTTCAAAGAGTTCCACTTCAAGGACTTCAACCGGGTACGAGCACCAGGGACACGGAGCTCTGCACACTGAGAGGCCCCTCTGCAAAACTCAGCCAAAGAAAGCTCTCTGGGTCTCTCCTGAAATTGAATGGCTTGAGCAAAATACCCTTCCTAGGACACCAAAGGGACCAACCCCGCACAGAGTTTGTCTGGGAAACACTCCTCAGGAAGAGGAAAACAGATAGAAAACCCCCAGAGTAGCCCAGGCCTTGCATTTGGTTGGGTTATGTAGACACAGGCAGTGTAAAATTATTAGTAATGGGGTGAAAACTTTTGCAGGGTATATATTGCAGGGTAACATATTGGTTAACTTTTGAGAGTTAACTTTCCTTCTTACCTTGCAGGCCTTTGGCTTCATGACCAGAGTGGCTCTACAGGCAGAAAAACTGGATCACCATCCCGAGTGGTTCAATGTGTACAACAAGGTGAGGAACACGATGGTGGGGACAGAGCAGAGCCCTTCAGGGAGCAGCTCCCTTTTCTGAGGGACAAAACAGGAGCAGCAAGTGCTGTTCTCATCTCTCTTCCTTCGGATGCTATTCCCATATCACAGCCAGCCTTCAGCTACCACAGATCCTTTCCTGCTCCTTTTATCCCATCCAGCTGAGCAGTAGCTGCCAAAGGCTGGCACCAGCACTGCTTATTAAAATCTGTATCAAGTAGCAGCCACAGGAAAAGCTTCTGGGGAAAAGAGTGAGTTGGAAATGGGCACAGGTGGCTGCTGTGACCAAGGCAGGGGTGGCAGTGACAGTTTGTGGCCAGCATGAGCTGTAGGAAGGAGGAAAACCAGGCAAAGTGCCAGAGCGCCTCTGCCAGCCCAGGGACTTTGCTAACAAGTGTGGAGCTCCTGCCTCATCATATGCAGCACTGGGGAGAGCAGCTCTGCTGTTTCTGCCAACAACTCTGAGCCTGTCTGTCTGTC
The DNA here is from genome assembly GCF_027579445.1 of Ammospiza nelsoni. NCBI lineage: Eukaryota > Metazoa > Chordata > Aves > Passeriformes > Passerellidae > Ammospiza > Ammospiza nelsoni. The sequence goes on from NC_080640.1 coordinate 39,494,932, forward strand.
TGCCCTAGGTTCACATCACCCTGAGCACCCACGACTGCGGGGGTTTGTCGGAGCGGGACATCAACCTGGCCAGCTTCATCGAGCAGGTGGCAGCTTCCCTCTCCTGACCAGGGATCCCACTGACCAGCCAAAACCCCACTGTGCCACTGTGCCCTGCACCCAGAGCCTTTTCCCACTTCCAAGCCAGATCCTGGATCCAGAGAGCTCGGATGGATGGAGGCACTGCTCAGGGTGCATGTATCCATCTCTGATCTTGCAGGTTCCATCCTCAAACCCTTCCTTAGCCATGTGATCCCACGGCCCCAGCTGCTGAGCCTCTTACGAGCAGTCAGTCACATCACAGAGTCACAGGATGGCTTGGGTTGGAAGGGACCTTAAAGATCACCCAGTCCCACTCCCTGCCATGGGCAGGGACACCTTCCACCATCCCAGGCTGCCCCAAGCTCCATCCAGCCTGGCCTTGGACACTGCCAGGGATCCAGGGGCAGCCACAGCTTCTCTGGGCACCTGCCCACTCTCACAGGGAATAATTTCTTCCAAATATCCCATCTAAACCTATTCTGTGTGAATCCATTTCCCCTTGTCCTGTTACTGCCTGCTCTTGTAGAAAATCCTTCTCTGTGTTTCTTGTCAGTTCCTTCAGGCACTGGAAGGCTGCAGTGAGGTCACCCCAAAGCTTCTCTTGTCTGGGCTGAACAATCCCAGTTCTCTCAGCCTTTCCTCACAGCAGAGGTGCTCCATCCCCTCTGATCATCCCGGACTCGCTCCAACAGGTCCACGTCCTTCCAGAGTCAAGTTACACCAGTAAATCTGTCCAGAGCCTGCCCCCATCCTGCCCCTGTTGTTGCTCCTTACCTCCTAGAATGTGCTTAAACCCATTTTGTGACCCCTTTGGCTTCTCCGTAGCGAAGCAGCAAGGTGCTGTGCAGTTTGTCATTGCTGTAACCCCTCTCCAGCAGTATTACACCAGGCACGTGGTCTCACCCCCACTGGAGCCAGCCTTTCCTGGGATACCAACTGAAAGTGTTTACAATAAACATCTCATTTAACCTGGTGGCTCTTTGCAAAGAGGCCTCACTGACCAAATGACACCAACAGGTTTCCCTGGCTGCTCTCAAGGTGGTGATGCTGCCACAAAAAACCTTCACACAGAAGTGGCAGGTGCCTTCACCTCAGAGTGACTGGGCTCTGAAAGACCGAGAGAGGATCAAAGCCAGGGCAGGTAAAAACGGCTTGTGTAAAATCACAGCCAAGGCACAAATACAGGGAAAGGACAGCCAAAAGGCACAAGAGCAGCATGGCACCAGGGCAAGGGCTGCTTATGGTGGAATACTACCCAAAAATGGGGTTGCGGTGCAGGATCTTCACTGATACAATGATCTCACGTGAAACCAACAGCATTTGATTTCAGCACCACAGTCTGGGGAAAAGCACTACAAACACCCAGTTCAAGTCTCTTTTTGATTCTCTTTTTTAAACCCTTTTAAATTCTACAAAGTATTAATAGAAAATCCATAGCTCTTAACTTCCAGCATCCTTAAACATCACACACAAGATGCAGACATGGACAGCACTTTCATTTTGACAGAAGGACAGAGCAGCCCTCAGGCAGTTAGTGAGATTCATAAACCATCCTCCCTGCCACAGACCAGGCTGTGCATTAGCAAATTCCAGGAACAACAGGTCCACATTCATTCAAACAAGCACTGAAGCAGAAAAATAAGAGCTCAGTGAGCCTAGATAGCTAAATGCACCATTTTAATACAAACGAGGCCCATTTTCACCATCTCTCCAGCCATTTCAGCCTCCAGTTCAACCAGGGGCAAATCAGAGCAAAGCAGAAAACCGCCATCAGATCAACTCATCCCATTTGTCCATTAAAAAGTCCTCGTGGATTTATTGGGCAAGGTGTTATTGTGTTGTACGCAACCCTTCCGCTCCCCTCTCCCCCAAGTCATCAGAAAAGTGCAGATGAAATCCATGGCATGAAGACACACATCTCTTCTTGGTCCATCCCATTGGATATTCTTCATTCTAGTACCTAAGAACAGGTGAATCCCTTGGGAGTGCTTTGTACAAGCCACAAATTGAGTGTCCTGCTTGGAAAACCAGGAAATCCCGCAGGAATTAACACTGGCAAGGATCCCTCCAGGTCTAAAAGTACCGTCCAGTTTCAGATCATAATCCAGTTCATCAAATTCTTCTCCTTTTTTGTCTTTAAAACAATCACACAGCCTGTAAATCTGTTTTTCCAGGACCATTTGGCATGATAAAATAGATGCAGATTACATGTTAGGTGACAAGGATGAATAAAAACTACACACCAGGGAATTACAGTGGCCTACTCCTGACCACAGGATTACACTTACAGTACAGGACAAATACACATGGAACAATTAAACCCACAAATATTAATAAGCAAAGCCCAGAATAGAGTACATTGACTTACAAATAACATCTTCAAATACATCCAAAAGTGTGAAATGGAGCACTGATCTGTTAGATCCACCTACTTCCTGGGAGGAAAATGCAACCAGGGAAGGAAGAGAAGGGAGTTTTGCTCTCCTTCAGCCCACCCCAATCCACCCCTTCTTTCTTTTAAAGCAGAAACAAAAAAAGTACCTCCCTTTTTTTTTTTTTTTGTTTTGTTTCATTAAATCTCGGTTCCAAAGAGAACCATCACAGCAGCCAGACACTGAAGACTGTCTCCAAACTCAGAGATACAGTAATGGTCACATTGGCAAGACCTTGAGAGAATAAATAGGTCCAGTACAAACTACCAGAGCTGATATCACCATCAAGAGACTCTCAGGCAATTCAATGATTTCAAAAGGGCTCAGAGACTTGCATGAAGTCATCAAGCTCAGGGCAGATGGCCAACATGCTTGTGTCTCCTAGCACAGGGAATAAAGCTGTTGGAAAGCCAGGATCCTTCCCAGAGTGGCTGGGCTGGTTTGTGCAGGAGCTGGTCAGTGACCTTCTCATTCCTTACAATTCCTGTGCTTCAGGCTAACAGGCTGGAGCAGAGAGATGCCTTCAGGTGCTCTGCACAGGACTGTGCAGACACGGCATGAAGTCTTCACCCACGTGTGGGATTCTGCCTGGGAAACTCTGCTCCATGCAAAAAGCTGAGAGGAAACATGGGAAAGCCCTGCAGGAGTAACTCCAAGGCTACTTGAGAGATTCTGGCTTGTCCTTGAGGCCACAAGGCTGTGCTAGGAAAACTCTCTCACGCTAAAAACAGCGGGGAAAAATAGGAAGGCTGAGCCATGCCCAAGGCTGGAACAGCTCTGACTTGCTGCATCCTTTCCCCTGCTTCTCCCAGCATCTCTGTAATACTGTGAAGGGACTGGCTCATTACAACTACTACCTAACAGGCAAGGGTGCTTCTTCCTCTGAGGCCAGCCTGCCTTTGAGGTTTGTTTTCAGAATTAGTACCATAAAGAAACGACCAGAACGAAGGTCATGGTCAAACAGCTGAACCCTCCAACCCTCCCTGGCCTGCCACAAAAAAAAAGCCAGAGAAGCATCAAGGCACAATGGTGAATGCCCTTTTGAGAATGTGCCTTAAAAGAATCAGTGCAAAGAGCTGAGATTACTGCTATTACAAAAGTCACCTTTTTGATACTAAAAGACCATGGTTAAAAAACTATCTGCACACGACGTCCCTGGCTGTGACAGGGGCCAGGGCCCTGCCACAGCATCCTGAGGGGACAGTGTAAAACCTTCAGGTTCTGAACAGTGAAATGAGCTTCGCACCTCCCTCCAGATTTGTGCAAGGGAAAACAGCACTCCTGGGTGGTCAATGCATGTCTTCTACGAGAGGCAGGGGAGCAGAACAGCCACGATGTACCCAGGGGTTTCAGTACCTTCCAGTTCCTCTCCCTGCACCACCTGCTTGGTTTCTACTTCTGCTGTTGTTCAAGAGATTCCAGGAAAGGAGTTTGTGTTGTTTTTTTCTCCCCCTCGGCAGATATTGATTGCAGTCTCACTCAGATTTCAAAGGGAGGCCATGACTACCTTCCCTCTGCCAATTTATCAGCTCTGCATTACACAGGTATAAGGCTCCCAGCACGGTCTGTTAAATGCAGAAGCTTACAGCAATACTCAAGAGAAAACAATTTCCAATTTACTGTCTGCCATTAGCTTCCAGGAAGACTGGAGCCATGGAACACGATGTGAGAACTCAAATTTAACACTTGGCTGGACACTGGCTGAATACCAGGTCTGAGGAGGAGAAATAACACGGAATGAAGTGACACACAGAATACCTAAGGAATTCGGAGCTGTGGAATGGACATTCAATTCACCATCAACAGCCATGATGAAAACAGACAGGGGGGAGGGAGGAAAAGCCCTAAAACTGAAATTGGGCATGAAAACAATGCAGATTTCAGAAGAGACTAAGACAGGGAAGGAATTCTTCCAGATCAAGCCACTCTCAGACCTGCAATTGTAGGAACAAAGGAACTGCAATCTCTTTCCCTAGGAAACCTTTGGAGCTACCCCAGTGCTGGCTGGCAAGGCACAGATTGTTGCACTACAGTCAGTGGTGGCTAGGAGAGCCGTTCATGTGCTTTTCAGTGCTCAGAACATCCGTGCTGTAGAGGCCATCCAGGTAGGCCTGGGAAATCTCTGCCACCAGGCTCCTGTCTGGGACGGACTGCGCCATTCCATAGATGGCTCCCTGAGCAGAGAAGAGAGGCTGTTACACAGGAGAAACACCAAACACCCCCTCCTCACGGTGTGCTGGCTCCTCACCATGCCCGTGGTCTTGGCGTTGAGGTCCTTCATGATGTCCTGGATGCTGTCCCTGACATCCTTCAGGAACTGCTCGGCCACGCCGGGCTTGGTGTGCAGCTGCGTGATGCAGAGATGGATGCTGGCAGGCAGGCAGAGGGCAGACATTAACCACCTCCAGCACACACAGCTCCGTGCTTCCTGAGCCCTTCTGTGGCCACTGAGAACTGTGCATCTCCTTGAAACAGCACTCCCACTAAGGGCAATCCCTGCAAAATGCTTGCTAGAACCAGCTCCTTCTGCCTTCCTTCCTTCCTGACTTCACAATTAGGTTAAAGTTTCTCACTTCAATCCAGGTATCTCTGGTGAGAAAAACGCAGCTGCCTGCAAGCATGGGGACCCCGCCATCATCTCCCTCTCCCTCCTCTGCAGCTTCTAAGCCATCACCAGAAGGAAGCACCCACCTCTGAGCTACCACCTCAGGCTCCCTGGACTTCACTTCCCATGGCCACTCACAATTCTTTTCAGTGCAGTGCAGTTGCATCTGGGAGCACTGGCCCCTTCTGCCCACAAAAGTCCAATTTCCTACTTAAGGAAAGTCTCTGACAAAGATTAATTTTACATTGAAAATGATCAGCCATTCACTGTTGTTTTGATTTCCTTCATCTTCAGCAGGCAGAAGGAAGACAGTAAAAATCAATAAATCAATCTACAAGCCCTCAGTTAACTAAACATGAGATAGAGTCTTGGTTATTTACATTTTTCTGCTTGTATTAGATAGAGCTAAGAGAAAGTCCTCTGCCAGGCTCATTAAATTTACTATTATTTTATCTTCAATGCTGTATAATGGCAATTATGAAAGTGATTCCTGCTCTGTGGAGGAAAATTCTACATACAATTTATCAGCTATGGACAACAGTATTCAGCAAATCACGAGAGCTACGTGGCCTGAAGCTGAGCATCTTGCTAAATACATCACTCCCTGGTCTCCACACTCACCTTGGTGGGAACTGTAGGACATTCAAGTTCCATCCTTTTGCAGCTAAAAAATTAGATAATCGATAGATGTCGAAAGTGTCCGAGCCAATGGACAGGACAGACACCTCTGGCTTCCCAAAAATGAAGATGCTGTCAATTTTTCTCAACCTTGAAAAGAAGGAGGAGAAATGACTGACCAATGTTACAGGGTTCAGACATTCCGGAGCCTTAAAGGAAAAGCTACAAGAGGGAGCAGATGGCAGCACATTCCCACCCAAAAATCATGCACCCAGCCTGGGCCATTGGGGCTTGCCAGAGCACCTGGGTTACTACATACCCCCTAAGGTCAAGTAAACCCAGGAAGAAATGGAAAAGAGGGAAGACAGAAAAGCAAGGGAAGAGAGAAAATCATCTTCTCTTACACAGCCACCCAAGCACCCCAACAAGGAAGAGTATAACCCTTCTTTTGTCCTCCCTCCAGATTCCCCCTCAGCCATGGCTCAGGCAGAAGGGATTCTCAAAGCCAAGCTGAATGAAGGTGCCTGCACCCCTCAGCTATCTGGGCGCAAACAAATGTTCTAGAACTGCCCAGCAGGTACCAGGGAAAAACAAACCAAAAGCAGTTTGTGAGGAGGGGTCCAGCAGCACCCAAACCCTTACTCTGACTCCAGGAAACGAGCTGTTTTAATGATCCTCTTGGTAGCCTCAACGTAGCCCGACTCTCCGATGTGCAGCAGGGTTGCCCAGCATGCAGCTATGATCCCACCAGGCCTGGAGCCTGCCACCGAGGGGGAGGCATAAATTCCTCCCTGCCAGTCAGGGGCTATGAAGAACTGGTACTTCCTGTACTCCTTGTCACTGTAGAGCACCACCGAGGAGCCCTTGGGAGCGTAGCCATACTGCAAGGGGCACAGAAAGGGTTAGAACGCAGCAAGAGGGCACAGGAGTGCACCCAGGTCCGCACCAAGATCCCTTTTGTTGATGTGCTGGTGAGCAGAAGGCTCTGCAGAGGGCTTGGGACAGGCTGGATCCAAGGGCTGAGGTTCAGCAAGGCAAAGTGCAAGGTCCTGCCCTTGGGTCACAGCAAGCCCCTGCAGCTCCAGGCTGGAAAGCTGGAAAGGGCCTTGGGGTGCTGGTGACAGTGGCTGGACATGAGCCACCACGTGCCCATGTGGCAATGGCACCTGGCCTGGATCAGGAATAGTCTAACCAGCAGGATCAGGGCAGTGACTGTCCCTCTGCTGGGGACCCTTGAGGGCTGTGTCCCGTTCTGATCCTCCAGCCAGAGAGCCCTGGAGGGGCTGGAGTATGTCCAGGTAAGGGAATGGAGCTGGAGCCCCAGGAGGGGCTGAGGGAGCTGGGAAGGGGCTCAGCCTGCAGAAAAGGAGGCTCAGGGGGGCCCTTGGGGCTCTGCACAGCTCCTGACAGGAGGGGACAGCCAGGGGGGTCCGGCTCTGCTGAGAGAAAACAAGGGGCAGGACAAGAGGAAATAGCTTCAAGTTGCGCTAGGGGAGGTTAAGGTTGGAAATCAGGAGAAGTTTCTTTGTGGAAGGGGAAAAATGGGCTGTCAGGGTTGAAGGGGCTGCCCAGGAAGGTGGTGGAGTCTCCATGCCTGGAGGTGTTCATGGAATGGCTGGATGTGGCACTCAGTGCTCTGCTCTGGTTGATGAGGTGGGGACTTTGGCACACTGCACAAAGCACATGAACAGAGCAGCCCCCACCCCTGCACCTCAGTGCTCCTCCACACAGCAGGGAAGAAATGCCTGAAGGCCAGGATGGAAACATGATTCACAGCCCAAACATGAAGCCCCTTCTCCTCACCTTGTGGGTGTCAGCAGAAATGCTGGTCACACCTTCCACACGGAAGTCAAAGGGACGCTTGAGGGGGAACCCTGCCTTGTCCATGAAAGCAATAAGGAATCCACCCAGGCAGGCATCCACATGGAAGGGGATTTTATACTTCACTGCAAGCTGTGGGTGAACAAGAGATCAAATGATGTGGCTGGAGCACCCAAACTCCAGTCACCAAAACATATTTGGCATTGCACAGTCAAATGGTCACTGAACCCTTTGAGAACATCACACCCCTCTCAAGCAGTGGAGGACAGGAGATGTGGAAGGGCTGGCTGGCTGTGGGAAGCCTTTTCCTGCCTTCCACACACAGGAAAAACAATGTGGCATTTTGGTAGTTTGCTGTGTTTGCCAAAGGAATGTGACAACATTGTCTGAAAGGAGTATCTACAGTAAAATAAAAGGGTGTGAGCCAAATGAACAGAAGGTCAGAGGCCCCGGCTGGTCACATACAAAATAAATAACTGGAGTACAGAGAGGAAAGAAATAAATCAAGAGGTGTGTTCAGAAAATAAGATCCCAGGCCTTTGACTCTTTCTCCCTCCACACCAATTTTGCTACAACCAGCAAAGCCTTTTCACCAAGTGAGCCATTTAGGTGTTCTTTCCTTTCAGGTAGCAAAGCATGAGCACTTCTGGTTGGTCTCACAGTCACACATTGCCCCTCAGTCCCAAACTGCATCCCACGTACCCTGCTGCTGCTCAACAGCTCAATTTGAGGACAGTAATGCAATGCCCTTCCAGGCAGTGGGATCCCCCCAAATTCACTGCTCAGCATCCTGGAACCCCTCCACTCCTCCTGTGCTGGTTTTACTGCTGCAACACACAGGTTCCTGGAGGCAGGGGTATCCTACCTCTGCCACCTCTTCAATGGGGTCCATAATTCCATGTGGGAACTGGGGAGCAGAACAGACCAGCATGGCTGTGTTCCTCGAGATGGCTCTCCTCATTGCCTGAAGATTTAAAGAGAGAAGATGCTCACATTCCATTTACCAAGTGCCATCCTGCCAAAAAAGATAAAGAGTGAGAACATGCAGAGTTCAAGGCATACAAGAGTACAGAGAGGAAAGCAACAAGCTACAACCACTCATCCTCTGGGAAACACCATAATATTTTTGTTCACCCTCCTCTGAAATCTGGGGCTATTTAAGAAATACATAAATTATGTGAGTCTAAATGAATCCCACAGGAAAAAGGGTTATCCAGTTATTTCAAATACAACTTCATCTGCAATGACACTTCCTCATGCTGTTTTTCATTGTTTCCACAAACATTCCTCCTTCTTTATCCACTGACTCACTACCTGGACAGGCAGATTTCTTGCCTAGTTGCTGTGCAATGTTAATTTCCTCACAGAGAGAGACTGAAGTGATACCTGAACATCCACTTCCATAGCCTTGGTCAGTGGTATTTGGATCAGCTTCATCCCAAAGTAGTGTGCTGCCTTATCAAAGGCGGCGTGGGCACTCACAGGCACCAGCCTGGAAAAGGAACAGATCAAATGAATGCAACATTTGCTGTCTCACATCTCCAGTGGCAGTGGCTGAACAGCCTCAGTTAACCCTGTTTTCTGAGGCCTCACATCATTATCAGAGCCTTAAGTGCTAGAGAGGGAAGAAAAGAACCAGCAGTGTTTTATTTGCTTTAGCATTTTCCCCTTAAAGCAATTAACCAGAGAAATATTTCCCATGCACCATCTAGAAAAGCGACAGCACATTAGAGACAGCAAATCCTCTATTAGCAGTGTAATGATTAGCACAATTCCTCATTTGAGCTCCAACTCCAGCCTCAGAGTTTTCAGGCTAAGCCTTCTTTGATGTGAATAAATCAAACCCCTTGAATACTTCAAAGGGCCTGACAATCTGTGCTCAAGAGCAGAGCTGATCTAAGCAGCTGTCTGGAGCAGCAGACAGGTATTGCCAAAATACAAAATACAGCTGCCCCTGCAACATCTGTGCCCCCCAGGCTGCTTGATTTAGAACTTCCTATGCTTTTGAACTCTTCCTTCCTTCCACACAGAGATGGACAAGGAAGAGGTGGCAATGAGCTATGAAATGAAGGATTACTGAGGTCCAGCAGCATCTCAGCTCAAGGGGACAGTAAATCCCACCAGCCCCCCCAAAGGAAAAAGCTGTGGTGGCACAACTCACATTTCTGGCTGCTTGATGCCTCTCTCATAAGCCAGGTCTCTGTACGCCTTGCAGGCCATCAGGATGCTCTCAGTGCCCCCAGATGTCATCTGTAACCAGAAAAGAAGCAAACAGGAAAAATAACAATGGGTGTTACATGAGGGAAAAGCAAAACGGGGATGCAGGAACAGCATTTCTTGACTCTGCTTCAAAGTGCACAGGACAACTCAGGGTTTAAAGGGCAGCAGAAGGCACTGAACAGCACGAGGCAGCTTTCTGACACTTAGCTTGAAAATGCACATTTAAATGCTGAATCCTCTATTTAAAAGGGATGGGGGAACGGGAAAACAAACAAAAAGTATAGAATTCCAGAGCCCAGCAGGAGGGGACACACTGTACAGTCACCTCACCAAACTGCTGGTACTTAAGCTCTTGATTACCTGGGGATGTTTATCTGCATTACAGATTAATTGTGCCACGTACACAGAAACAAGGTTGACTCTGTGTTAAGTCAGCTGCAGTCCAGCAGGGTTTATTAGGTCTGGAGCAGTGCCACGCTGAGGCACAGCCAGCTCAGGGCTGGCACGACTCCTCAGCTACAAAACCTTCCCAGAACCTGGAACGCTGCAGCACTTGGACCTCTCCCACCTCTCCCGTCTGCTGAGGCCAGTCCAGGTCTGCTCAACACCAGAGCTCCTAAGGCCTCGGGGACACGAGGAACTTTACACCAGGAGGAATTTGTGCATTCCTCTCCCCAGCCAGCCCAGTCAGTACCCGTACCACCCACTGAGGCTGCTGTCCCAGCCCTCTCCACCCTGACCACAGCGTTTGCATCAGGAGGTGGAGGAGAGGAAGGCACACACAGGTTTACTGTTGCATACTTGAACTCAAGAGCTGCTGCAAATACACAAATTGAACCCTTCACAGGAAGGAATTCCTCAAGTGGAAGGTCTCCTGTAGGTCAGCTTCTGTGAGTTCTGGCATGCAGGGGACACTGGGTACAACCTTCCCCAGTAAAATTTTAACCTGGGAAAATGTGAGGTTGGCTTTTTAGGCAGCCTGAAGGCTGACTTACTGGGTGAGCCAAAAACTGAGGATATTGAGTACCTGGGACAGTTATACAGAGCTTCACATAAATGAGGAATCAAAACCTACTTATACTGCTTATGGGGGACTAATTTTGCTCCTCAGACCTGCTGAGCCAACTCCAACTTCCCCTTTTAAACCTCTTCCCCCTCAAAAATAAACACAAAAAGGAGCCAATCACATTTGTGTGCCTTATGACATTTGGGTTTTCCCTGCTGACATGGCTGCAAACCCTGAAAACACCAAGTGACTGTGTGACAATGACTAAACACAAAGTATAGAGATAAGGAACAAAGTTCACAGCCTGCCAAGATTTGTTCCTAACACAGTCCAAGCCAGCAGCAGCTGCTGCCACAGGCAGTGTAGAAGCAACTATCACACCACAGACAATTCCTGCTTTTTGGGGGAAGTTTAAAAGCAACAGCTGTCAGAGATAAAACCTTACAGAGCTTCTCACTGGGTAAAGACATCTCTGCATTAATTGTGGAGCAAATGGATGGCAGCAGGAACAATGTTTTAAAGGTTTTATGGGCTGTGACACTCACTTCTCAATGCCCTTTATGAATAAAGATCTGTCAGGTTGTGATTACCTTTGGGGAAAAAAAACCCAGCTGGTGATAGACTGCCTTCCTACTGGGTGGGAGAAGAGGAATGGGATTATTGCATACTTGCACCTATCCTTGCAACACTGCTTAGAATAATGATTGTGAAAACTTTGCTAGGAAGGACATGGGGATCTTGGGATTCATGTTACTGAACACCAGCTCCTTGTTGGGCAGCATTCCCTGTGCTCACCTAGATAATCTGCTCTTTAAAAAGCAGCCTCTGTACAGTCTTATTCCCATTTCAATCCTAACACCAGAACACCAACATCTTGCCTTCGTATGTAACAAGCCTTTCCCCAAAGTCTGGCTCTATCGTGGGAATGCTGACCCACACACAGTTTTTGGCAGGCCAGAGCCAGCACTTGTCAGCAGCCAGTCACATGCAGGGTAAGGAAAAGCATCCAGGATGGATCTTCTCCCAGGCACCCAGACTGGCAGATGACCACACAGAAAGCGTGTTCAGACAGCTGAAAATCCACCCAAAAAAGCTGAATTTCAGCCAGCTCAGCTTCCTAAATTGGCCCAAGTCAGCACACTGCGAGTCTGCAGCACAGAGAAGTGCCCAAGTCTGGAACAGCACCTTCAGCCCAGCACAGCTCCAACACCAAAATCCACATGGATGACACCTGTGCATGGAGGCTGCTCCTTTACAGGAGGCTTTGTCAGCTGAGCCACTGACAGCAAACTCGTTGTGCTGCAGCCAGAGCCTGAATCAGTGTCACAGGATCAGTTCCCCAGTGCCCGTGGTGATTCAGCACCCGCCCAGGGCTCACACACACACATTCTTCTCTCCCTTCAATGGAACACACAGGCTTTTCCCTGCCATGGGAAAAGGGGCTGGAAACAAGCATTGTTTAGGCAGCTCTGCAGCCCTGCACTATCTTCAAAGGCCAGGCAAAGTGTGGGGGAAAAAGGAAGGTAAACAGACATCTTGTGTTCTTGATTTATTTGTTGTTTTGCGAATGGGAGGGGAGAGGAGAGAGCGCAAGGAATAAATATCCCTCTTGCTGTCCAAACTCAGTGTATCATTTCCATTGCTCCCTCCCTCCAAATCCCAGTGCTCTGGAACCTCAACATTACAACAGCAATAGGAGATATGGCCTCGAGTGCAATATTCCTTTGGCCATGTGACTGTCAAACTGTCAGACATTAAAGAACCATTTTGGTTCATGGTCTCTGAAGTTTTGCTGCCATTTTCACCTAACAACATGACAATCAGACCCTGGAGACAAAGCTAACCAGAAGTTTCACCAAGCTGAACCACCCCATGAATTAAAAAAAAAAAAAAAAAAAAAAAAAAAAAGCAAACAACAATTTATTTCTGGGGTAACAGAGTAAAAAAAAAAAAAAAAAATCACACCACAATCCACTGCGTGGTCATAATGTTGTGGCAGCCTCCCATAAAACCCCTGGAAACCTGCAGGTTGTAAATTCCACAACTTGTGTCTCTCAAGGTGACCTGCTCATCACTACAGATAAAATCTGACAGATCTGCACAGTTTAAGCCCCCCTCAAGACATGTTACTCACATCTCCCTACTTCAAATGTGCAGCCAAAGTTTGTAAGCCACAGAATTTGGGGAGAAGAGACAAAATGGGTTTCTACAGGAAACTTATGCTTGCATCTGGTGATTTTGCCTTCTCTCTCCTGTCCTCAGCTGTAGAATAAGTGGAAGAAGAATTCCTAAAGAAATCCACATCAAACACTCAAATGTCTCACATGCACACAGAATTTTTCCCTACACTTCAAAGCTGCCCTTCCTTTTTAAAGTTCAAAAAGCCACTTTAAAACAAAAATACTGCAGCTAGCATAAAAGTGCTAATTTCTCCTCAAATTACAGGGGAAATCCACACAGCTAACACTGCAAAACAAAGCACCTTGTGAACATGAACACATCAGACAAGAACAAACTCCCCTGTTCCTCTTCTATGTGCTGAGCCTAATTAGTCCTTCCAAATCACTGCAGGAATGTGATTAGAATCTTCCAGGCACCCCAACTCACTGATCCCTGTCTCTTTGCTCTTGCATAACACAATTAAAGTAAGAACAATAGTAGTAATTAGTGAGAAATAGGAAGCATCAATCCACTGCTGAAAATGATTACTTTTAAAACTGCTTAAACACTTGAAGCATCTCCCAGAGCAATTTAAGGCAAAGGCATGTCTGAACCTTTAGCATTAAAACCTTTCTGCTTTACAGTCTCACCAGTTCTAGAAGTATAACTGCAGCACTGAGCCACCAGCTGCAGCAGGGCCTTTCCAAGACAGAAAGCAAGTCATCAGTTTGAAAAAAAATCCTCTTTTTAAATGAGTTTGCAACTGTCCAAGCCTCCAGAAATTTTTCTGAAATGTTAATTCAGTTTTGGGGAGAAGAAAAGAAGGTAAGAGAAGTCTTTGAGCCCAACTACTTAAAGAGCATGTGACCCACAGGTGATTGTTTCACTGGTTTCTGCTGTGAGTTGTTTTCACTCTTTGGCCAATCAGGGCCAAGCTGTGCTGGGACCCTGGAGAGAGTCACAAGTTTTCATTATTACCTTTTAGCATTCTGTCTGTATCCTTGCTGTATTCTTTAGTGTAGTTTAGTATAGTACTCTTTAATATAATAGAGTATCTTAAAATAATGAATTAGCCTTCTGAGAACATGGAGTCAGATACATCATTCCTTCCTGCCATGGGGCACCCTGCAAATACAAAACTCTGGATCCTTCACAGTCAGGAAGAGCAGTGGGAGGAAGACAAGAAGTCCACTGGAAACACTCACTCAGACATGGTAATGCAGGAGTGCAATTCATCTTCTGTTTCTGGCTGTTAAGCTTTCCAGCCCTCCCCTTCTCCCTGCCACTGGGACTGTGTTTCAGCAGCTAGGACAGAACCCCGCAGCAGGCTGTGCCCTTCCTTTGCTGTGTGGCACCATCCTCAGGAGGGAGAGGAGGACAGAAGGAAAAGCAGGATCACCCAGAACACATTCATGCAGGTCTCACTTGGGCTATGCAGTTTTTTACCTGTTCTGACCCTCTCTTAGGCAATCCCACTTTTCCATTTCAGCGGGAGAGCACCCAAGGCCAAGGCCGACACCTTCACATTGTGTTTTACATAACAAAACCCCAAGGTTCCCCATGCAGGCTTCAGCAACCAGAGTTCCCCAAGCACCCACCAGGGGCACAGAGCTCTCTGCCTGCTGTGCTGTGCCAGTTGATGTCCCCACTGCTCACAGAAACCAGCCCCAACAGCTTCATCCCAGCCCCTGCCCCACTCCAGGGATAATCTCAGCTCTGCAAGCCAGGAGGCGGCTGAGGTGAGGTGAAATGGTTTTTGAAAGCAAAGAGGCACGCTCCTCCTCTAAAGCTTGTGAAAAAGAGTATTTTATGATTGGCTTTTTGCAAATAGTCAAATGAATATTATATGTATTGTGTTAGAAAGTTATGCTGTATTAATTTTCTTAACTAGTGTGTTAAATATAGTTTTAGGTTATAACATACTGTTAAAATAGAAACTATGTATGTGGGATATTTTTTTAAGAAAGGAATGAGGTAGCAGCAACAAGACACCCAAATCTCTCAGAGAAAGAGAATTTATTGCTCCATTATTGAGTTCTTCCTGCCTCACTCAGCCCAGGAGACTCAGTCAGGATTCAGAGGAAGAAGCTGGCACTGCCCAGACAGAATCCTGTGTTTGAATGGAATTTATGCATCACGGATGAGGTGTAGGAATATGCAACAGGCTAAGGGTTTTTTAAAAACCCTTGTTTTTAAGGGTTAATCCTCTGTTAACGTTGAGTCCTTTTTTGGGCTTATTTTGCCCTGAACTGTCTGTAACGCTTTGTTCTTATTTTCTTGTATTGTCCAAAATCCTAATTGTCCAAATTTTGATTACTCTAATAATATTACTATTTTTATAACCCTTTTATTACTATTCATCTTCAAAAATTTTTAAAACAAGTGATTGGCATTTTTCCCAAGCTGAAGGTGGTACGAGGAGCACAGTCCTGAGAGGACAAGTCAGATCAGAGGGTGTCACCTCCTCTCAAACACAATCACATCTTGCACTCCCACACAGCTGAGCTCATCTTCAGTCCCCCTGGGAGTCTGATCCCAGCTACACCTTCTACAAAGCCACTCCAGGACTCAACTGCTCACCACAAGCAGGTCCCCAGCTGCCAGGGAGAGCCCACTCAAGGCCAGCTCAGCTCCTAAGCTCTTGTGTCAACACTGCCCTCCACCAGCTTAAGAACACACATTTGGACTCTTGCTGGGAATTTTATCAAGACTGTACAACTGGTTAGCACAGGAAGGCCACATGGAAATGCAGCTTTCCAGCTGGACAGCTGACAATCCATGCCATGCCTGCCTGTTGGTGAGCAGCCAGGCAGCCAGCTGGCCTTGCCCTCGAGCTCAGCAATCTGGCAGGCTCACACATCTCCAGTTCAGAGAGTGAAACTGAGGGGAGTTCTCAGAGTGACACCTGTCTGCTCACAGCTCCCCGCTGACACCCAGCCAGGCTTCTCCTTTCCAACTGCCACCAAGCCTGTGGCACTTAAGAGTGGGGGAAAAAAGCTGAAGTAAATGGTCATGTTCAGAAAACTGTTCCTCTGAGTGAAACTGTCTCTCTCAAGAAGAGGAATTAAGCAACCTCCACACAGCTGGCATGGAATACACCAGAATGAGCTCACCCGGAGAGCACAAGGTGCATTTGCACTTTAAGTCAAAAATACCCAAAATGTTCAGGAGGCAAAGACATTTCACTTACAGCACCACACGATTTGGGGCCCCCGTGGAAGAGCGTGCAGGCAATCCTCACTACTTCTGCTTCCATCTTCCTCAGACCAGGGAATATATCTGGATGGAGAGGATTACTCCAGGCAAACTCTTCATACACCTTCAGAAAACAGAGAGAGAAAGTCAGACTTGCAGATGAGGCTTTAAGAACTCCCCATGTGCACTCTAGAAGGAAATGAGCTGCATTTTACCCCAAGAATATTACAGGACTTAACTGCTCGTGCAAGTAAATGCCAAAAGCTGGGAAGCTGAGGAGTAAAATAAAGAAAAAAATAAACGTTTTTCTAAGGCATTCAGACCTCTGCAGTGGATTCTACAGTACAGCAATATCTCTTCTTGTAAGGACAGATCTAATAATTTTGCTGTTTTTAAATAACACAAGATACATCCTGCAATTGCTTTACACGAATCAGGAAAAAAAGAGGTGACTTAGCAGAACTTGTTCTCAAATTTGCTGTTAAGAGGGGGTTCTGAAGCAGGCAGTAAAGCACAAATGCCCACCCACAGCACAAGGAAAGTGGCTGTGGAAACCAGTATTTCTGCTCATTCCACAACTGTGGACTCAGAGGGTACAAGGCTGGAACAGGCCAGCCCCAACCTCCTGCAGTCCAGATCAAAAAGCAACTGCAGGGATGTTAAATGAAATACAGCAAAACAAACCATGAATAATCAGCACAAACAAAGGGAATGTTTCCACAAAGTGATCCAAGCCAAGACCCCTCCAGAAAGGCTGCTCTGAGCTTTGTTCCTCCAAAAGTGGCACAGAAAATGTCAACATGAGGAAGAAAACAGCAACAGGAGCCACCCAACAGAGCCTGCAACAAAAACTGTTCCCAGGAACAAGGCGGCCAGACTTCCCTTTCTAGCAAAACAACTCTGGAAGGAGATGTACTTGAAAACAAACCTTTAGGCTGTTCAGGTTATTTTGCAGCCTTCTCAAAGAGGGGAGTTCCTGAGCAGGCAAACAGACCTCACAGAAACACCACTGAAGCATGCCAGGGCTCCATTGTCCAAGTGCTCCACTGCACTTGGACACTGTGATTCAGTGCTCCACTGCTCAAAAAGCATTTCCCAAAACTTCTCTTTTGCTCAAACCAAGAGGAGTTCAGTTTTGCTCAAAACAGTGAAAAGTTTAGTTTTGCTCAAAACATTGAAAGCTCAAAACAGTGAAAGCTGTTCCAGTACCAGTCTCCAGTTCACCTGTAATTGCTAATTATTTTCTCACTCAACACCTCATCTGATTAGATCCCAGTTATCTCTACAAGGTAAGATAACTTGTAGAGTTATCTTTCACAGGGACAGTTACCTGGCCAGAGTCACACTGCCCAAACTGCCACTAATTCCCCTTCCCAGAATTAAGTTTTAGATCCTCCTTATTTACTGTGGGATGCTGGAACAGCTCTGAGGGGTTTCTGGTCACCCTGAAAACGCAAAGTTGGCCTGCTTGCACCTTACCTTGACCAGCAGGTGGGTCAGTTTCTCTTCACCGCTGTACACAGTCCCAGAGACTTTCCCATCCTGCCAGCGCACATCTCCTGCAAGGGAGGGAAGAGCACACTGCTCATAAACTCAGCCATGCCCAGCCAGGGTGGAAAAGCACATAGAAAATGCCCTCAGGTCCACAGAGAAGGACTCAGTTTTTGAGGTTTCCCTGAGTTTTGTGGCCCAGGGACGGCTGTGTGTACAGCTGAGCCACTGGCACTGTGTGAAGTTAGCAAACAGCAAGAAAATGATGACTAAAGAGTCAGCACATAACCAACATGTAGCTGGAGCAAGCAGTTATATTAATAAATAATCCACTTAATCCCCAGCAGCCTCCCCAAACTGCTGTTCAACCAACTGGACACTAAATTAAAGCCACTTTCAAAGAGCACCCACCACCACAGTAAGCTGAGAAGAGATGGAAAAGCCAAGTTTGTACTGCTCAAATCCACAGTGCTGGCACCTCAATTAAATTTCAATTAAGTTTCCAGGCAACTTCCAAAGGGGTGGGGGGGTGAAAATGGGAGGGAGGACTTTAGGGAAAAAAAAAAAAACCCAGTGAAGGAAGGAAACAAAAATTTAAGAGAAAACACAGACAGAAACAATATTAGCAATACACAGCAGCAGAAAAGAAGGAAGTTGTTCCAGGATACTGGAGCATGAAATTGTGTGTCTCTGAATTTGCAGCAGAAAATTCAAGGCATTTCTCAAATCTGGGACAGGAGCAGGGCAGTTGTATCTTCTGCCCTGGACAGGAAGTCACCCAGATTTGCTCATTGGGAGTAAGAAGCACACAAATCAGGGGGAACATGTTTACATGAGAGAGGCAGCTCAGATGAAGTGTCAGACACCCCTTGTGTGGACTCAAGCCAGGAGAACACCATCATCACTCTGCCTTAAAAGGCTTCTGCAAGGCACAAACCATTGTCTCTTAACTGAGGTCACAGTCTTGGAAATTCCCTAACAATCCTGCTTGGAAACTGCTTTTTTTGATTTTGAGTATCTTCTGGGGCTTCACATTTCTGTTAAAAGTCAAACATCAAGGCAGCTGCTCAGAAATGCAACCCAAAAAGAAAACCTCCTCCATAATTCTCCTCTCCCCATCAGCCTAGAATTTTTGTGGAAGGAACAGAATTTCAATGTAAAGCATTAGAACTCATAAATCTCAGTCACATCCAGAAGAAAAACAGACAAGAACTTGCAAGGGGACAAAATCTTTAAGCTGAAACCATGAACAGGAGTCTCGGGGACTCATTTAAGAGAGGAAGTGTCATGTGTGGTGCCTGCTGCAGTACAGACTCACCTTTTGAGCTGTACTCTTTCATCTTCTGCAGCACTTCAGGCTGGCTCATTCCCTGTTCCGGCAGTGCTTTGATATATTCCCTTTCATCTTTCAGGAAGGATAAACTGGAAGTGACATCATTCAAGGCCTCATCAATCTTCTTTTGAATCTAAAAAGAAAGAAAAAAGCCTATCAAACTATGGCACTGGTCAAATTCTAAATAACTGTTGAGTGTGTGCAGGACTGGAGCTGCTGCCTGTATCTGTGGTGCTGATGGAGCAGACAGGAACTGCTCCATCCCCTTTCCTTAGTGCTTGAGAAAATAAAACTCAAGGAAAAAAACCTGCATTTTTTATCCAGCAAACCTTTTCAAGTCACAGTTTTTAAATTGTAGAAGTCTTCAGGAGCATTGGTTTGGACTTTGCCTCCTCTCCCCCCACACACAGCTTAGAAACTCACAAAAATGGAGACACAATAAAGAAATCTCAATGAAGAATCAATAAAGAGAGATTTTCTTTCTTCCCACCCACACCCTGCACTCAGGAAACCCCAGACTTCTTCTCTCAACACATTCCAAAGTAAGGATTCTTCTTCCGGGCAACACAGGTGTTGGGGTATTGACTCTTGGACATTGGAATGCCTCAAAGTCAAGGCCCCTTGTGAGCACCTGATAAGTTATCAAGGAGCAGGAAGAGGACACAGATAGGAGACAGAGGAGTGCTCTGGCACAGGGGAGCAGGGTCAGCCCTGGGGAGGGAAGCCTGGACACAACAGGGACTGTATAAAGTGTCCTTTCTAACAGGCAGGCAAGAAACAAGCAGAGAATTTGCTTGACCAAGGACTACTCAGGTTAGGAGGTGAAAGCTGGGGCACTTAACAGGCCAGGGAGGGGATTCAGTCCCTTCCAGAGGGATGTGGGAGAAACTGGAGAACTCCTTCTGTCCCACATCAAAAGGAAAAAAATCCTCTGTGTCACAGTCATATTTTCTGAAAAATCTCTTAGCCCAGGATTTTTTCCTGGGAAGCAAAGAAGCCTCAGAGAAAAAGGAACACAAATTCTTATTTCATTTGCTTCTCTTGTGTTGTGCTCACATGTGGGATGTGTTTTGAGATTGTTTATCCAACAGGTGATTATTTCACTGGTTTCATGTGAATTCTTTTGTCTCTTTGGCCAATCGATGCCAAGCTGTGTGAGACTTTGGAAAGAGTCACAAGTTTTCATTATTATCTTTTCAGCCTTCTGTCTGTATCCTTTCTGTATTCTTTAGTATAGTTTAGTTTAGTATTCTTTACTATAACATAGTATCATAAAATAATAAATTAGCCTAAGAACATGGAGTCAGATTCACCATTCCTCCCTTCACCCACAAATACAATTCCTCTGTGCTCCTCCTTGGATAAAGCTGCCTGGAAGAGATGTGACCCCTGGAATCAGGGTGCAAACACACAGCACAGCAAGCAGCAGGAAGTACAATCAATGTGATGCCGTGGTTTACGAGGTGAAATAAACCCAGCTGTGCATTTCTTCAGCCCCAGTCCTCGGCCTGATAAAACATGCTGACAGTTGTGGTTCCAGGTTTTTTATGAGGGGAAAAAAAAGAAAGAAAACAACAAACACAATTTAAAAACCCCCAAACCCTATAAAAAAAAACCCTGAAAAAATAAAAAAAAAAACTAAAAAAAAAAAAAAAAAACTAAAAAAAACTCAAAAAAAACAAAAAAAACCAAACAAACAAACAAAAAAAAAAAAAAAAAAAAAAAAAAAACCAACTCAAAAGAAAACACTCCAAAAACTCAAAAACCACCCCAAAAACTCAAAAAAAAACCTGGAAAAAAAAAACCAAACTCACCACAAAAATACTCCAGAAAACCCGTCCAAAAAACCCAAAAACAAAGCAAAAGCCCAAACAAACAAAAACCAAAGAGCAGCTCCCAAACACTAGAGCTCCTGGGACATTTTAATGATCACACAAAGTGCTGATATCCTTCTGCTAACTTTTGCTAATAGTTACCTGAGCCTTGAACAAATCCTAGCCAGCTGCTGGAGTAAAAACACATTGCACAACAGTGTGGAATTGCTGTGAGTGTGACAATTGCTGTCTCACACTCCACACTGCTTCAGAAGAATAATTCCAGTTCAATCCTAAACCTTCTTGCAGAATTAAAATAATTTTCTTAAAATCTAAAATGTTACTGGCGAATTCACTCATTATTGAGTTTATGTTAATATAAATAGCTCAAAAGTTAAAAAGAGGTGGAACCCCCTTATTATGGGAGCAATGCTATGACATAAAAGGTGGGATAGAAATTACATCTGTCATTAAACCAGAGGCAGCAGAAGACATTCCAGATGTGTGTCCTGGCTCATTAGGATCACAGGGACATGACAACAAAGATGCACTGAACTGTATATTCTCCAAAAGAGCTGAAAAAAGACCTGGAATAGTCCTGTAATACTTGTTCAAATACTTACTATAGTCCCAACAAACGGCATTTTCCTCAGCAATTTAAAGAACTGTTTTTTAGTTCGGGATGTCAAACCTGGAAGACAAAAAGCAGAAAGGAACTTAAGGAACAAAAAAACAAAATAGAAATTTCTGATGCAGCTTACAATCCAGGCTCAGCATTCCTGATCCAAGCTGAAATAACACAGGGTGAGACAGATGAGTGAATCCAAGGGCAAGGTTTTCATGGATGGACCATGCCATGGAAACATCTGGACTGCAGGAATCAGTTACTTGTTTCTTACTTACATGGGAATTCACACCCACATGTGGATTTTACGGGGAAAAGAGGGATTTCAGGGTTTGCTAAAGGTAAGGAATTATTAACATTTCCTGCCTCTAAAAAGCAGAATAGTTACTTAAAAACAAAAGCACTGAGCAGTGTGAAACAGGCTCCCAGACCCAAGAGGGAACAGGGGCATGTGTGAGAATGGATTTGCCCTGTTGGATGCACTGGGAGGTGACTCAGGGAAAGGGGATGGACAGAGGGAAGAGCAGAAATTCCACAGAGATTCAAATGAGAGAAGCCACTGATGACAAGCATGGAAAACTCCTCGGGCAGTTCTAAAGGCAGGAATGAAATCAGGATGACACAGATGCTTTACAGCCACCAAAAATGCCTTCTCAGTCCTGTCTGCACACCAGCAGTTACAGGACAAACCAAAAAATAACCAAATAAAGCTTAAAAATCAACCATTTGAAGACTGAACTTTTATCTACACTTCATATACATTTCACTTCATATATACAATTTGGAAAGCTACCAAGGATACTAACTGGCACATTCTGTAATAAATACTTGTTAGTGCCCTGATAATTAAATTTCTGTTGCACATCTCAGTGTGCACACTGTTCCATCAATAATTTTCACAGCAAGAAAAGACTGCAAACTCCTGAAAAATTCTGACAATCTAATCAGATCTCCTAAGAGCCAGTCCATACTTAAACAAAATAGATTGGGCAACAGTACAAATACTAGCTAGGAAGATAACTGTCCTGAACAGAAGTTTCACAGCAATTTGTTCTTTACAGACATTCAGAAAGGGCTGCTTCAGAAACAGACACAGAAGGATAGGTTAAAAGCTTGACTGTTTTTAACAAGCTGCCACCAGAGTGCAACCCCAAGGCCTGTGGGAACTGAAATGCACCTCTGAAGGCATCACACCACCAGAGGAAACTGCAGTTCTGCAGAACTCAGCTCCACCGAAGAGCTGCCACTACCACAAACCGCTCAAAACAGGAAGATACTCCGGAAACACATCTTTAAAAAAAATTACTAATTTCTTCACACTGTCACACACAGTTACATCTCGAACATTTTGGGGATGAAATGTGCCCCCAGCATGGAATCAAGGCCACAGCTCCTCGCCCAGCAGGAAGGGAAACAAGCAGGAGTTATCCAGGCACTCCGCAGCAGTGACTGAGCTCGCAGGAACCCAGCTCTCCATAAATCCCCCCAGGGTTTGGGCAAGAAGAGTGTGCTGTGACAAGCACGTGGTTTAGGCAAAGGAAAAAGGGAGGGAAGGGAAAGGGAAGGACGCAGAAGCACATTCCATGCACCCTCTGACAGAACAGGGGAGCTTCATTTACCTGGCAGGCCTTGACCTTAATTCAGAAGAATTTGGTAAATATTAGGTGACAGCAGAAAGTCTTGTAAAAAATGCCAATCACTTGGGTTTTTAGAATTTTAAAAGTTTAATAGTAATAAAATGGTTATATAAATAGTAATATAATTAGGGTAATAATAATTTGGACAATTTGGATTAGGACAGTATGAGACAATAGAAACAAAGAGTTACAGATGTCTGGGTACCTTTTCTGGGCAAAAATAAGTCCATAAAAGGCCCCACGTTAACAGAGGATTAACCCTTAAAAGCAACAGCCTGTTGCATATTCCTACACCTCATCCATGATGCATAAATTCCATTCAAACACAGGATTCTGTCTGGGCAGTGTCAGCTTCTTCCTCTGAATCCTGACTGAGTCTTCAGGGCTGAGCAAGGTGGGAAGAAGTTCATTTCTTCTGATAACGGAGCAATAAATTCTCTTTCTCTGAAAGATTCAGGTGTCCTGTGGCTGCTATCTGGTGCGAGTCCTATCTTTAAAAAAAGTATCTCGCATAGCATAGTTTCTATTTTAACAGTATGTTATAACCTAAAACTGTATTTAACACACTACTTAAGAAAATTAACACACCATAACTTTCTAACACAATGCATATAATATTCATTTGAATATTTGTGAAAAGCCAATCATAAAATACAGATTTTTCACAGTCTGTTATACCAAGTTTGGCCTTGTTCCACCCTCCTTCCCTCCACTGCCCAGGAGCAGCTCAGGGCCACCTCCCCTCCCTCAGAGGTAAGGAAATGTCCCATACTTACTCTCAGGCTGGCAGAGGAAGCCATGCAGCCACACACTTGCAAGCGTGGAAGAAAAAGTCAGCCCAATGAGCTGCCAGGGCTCCAGCCCCTCACAGCGAGCATTCACAAAGCCTGTCACCTTCTCCCAATACATCTGCAGGATTTCCTTGTAGGGAGTAATGGCATCCTGTGCACAGTTAAGGAAAACACAAATGTAAACAGGTAGGGCATCAAAAATCCTACTGCTGATTAAAAAGAGGCTTTCTGGTATGCAGATCCCATGCTTTCCTCAATTCCTACAAAAATTCGTTTGAGTTCTAAAGTGTGTGTCCTAGAGATACATTTCAACTAAACTGGGCATCTTCTCCTTTTTCTTCAAGTAAGGAAATATTTCTGTTTGCCTTTCAAAGAAATCAAATTATTCCAGCCATTTTTTGGAGCAGTAGATGATCTGACCTTTCTAAATCAGTGCTATAGATCCTAGATACACTGCTTATTTCCTTCTAGAAATAATTTTAAGCAAGTGTGCTTCTGGCTATTTATTTCTGAAAACTGAAACTCTGTCAGTGAGGGATTCATTTTTTTGGAAGCTGTATTTTGGATCACTGTTTGTAGTACAAATTTAGAGAACAGATGTATAGTGTCAAGCAGTCTGCCCATGTGAGATTTGAGGTGACGATGAAGAAGAATAGGCGAGTGTCCCACTCTGTGAGGAATCAGAGGATTTTGGTATATGAGCTGCCCAAGGCCATTTGTGAGCTGTGGACCTCACTGAAGGACCTGTGACATAAAAAGCAGAGGTAGGAGATAGTTTTTATTCCCTTCCACTCAAGAGTCACAGATAAAAGCACACACACCTTCAGAGACATCAGACACTGAGAGAGAAGCACCAGGAGCAGATGAGTAATGCAAGGCTCTCTGCACAGTCCCAAGAACCACCACCAGATCCCACCACTGCCCAAGAGAAGGAACTGTGATAATTGTTTTCCAAGGAATTCTCAGGCGGTGAGTGAAGGCACCACCAAAACAGGTCCATTAAGTACCTCGGGCTGGATTTTCAATGAAGATGGAAGCACTCAGCAAGTCCTTAATTTAAAGATGTAATTAGCATGTTACACACCGAGGGGGAAGGGAGAGGAAAACACTGCTGCTGCCAAAATAACCCCCAGAAAACGGTGATGCAAGCACAATTACAGCGTCACAGCAGGAATTACTGTCGGGACACAGCCCAGGCTCCTAATCAATAGCTCCAAACCAGATACTCTTCAAGAGGGTCACAAAAACTGGATGTGCACGGGAGAGAAAGGACATTTCCCCCTGAACAGGGTCCTCCATCCAACCCTCTGGGAAAGGGTTTCTAGAGATAAAAAGAATGAGCAAGGACTGAGCCCTGTTCCAAATCCCTCTTCCCTTTTGACCAGCCCTGTTTAACTGGGGAGATTTCCAGCACTTGAGAGCTTCACCCTCTAAACAACAAGCAAAGTATGTTCAAAAGATTTGTAACTAAACCTGGGAAGGAATTAATCCTTGGCTCCTGTGCTGTTGGATTTCGGGGGGGAATAGAGCAGTTTTTTCAACAAGCACTAAATTAAAAAGTTCCCTTCTCAGGTCTCACTTCTGGGTCAAGCCAACAACTGAAGCATCATTTCATTAACTTTTATTTAGGGGGTAATGTGTCATTCCAATACAACTGGAGAGGCTACTAACAGTATTTTTAAAAAGCCAAGGTTTTTTCCAATAACCAAAGGAGGAAGGCAGGTTTCCTTACGAAAAAGCAACACTAACTAACACTCACTACATTGGAAAAGCAGTAAAATGCATATAACATGGCAGAGTTTGAAAGTATTTAAGCAACCGAAACCTATTTTTAATTAATAAATAAATTTAAATAAAATTAGTAATTAATTATTAATAATTAAAAATAAACAGACAAATAAATAAATTTTAAAACAGAATTAACAGCGTTTACCCTTAACAGAGGAGGGTTTTCATCCATGTCCCAGCACAGGCTGAAGGGACAGGGACAGAATTGGGCAAAAGCAGGCAGCGCTGAGCTCTGAGAAGGCAAATTAGCACCTATTCACTTAGCAAAGGGCAATTTAAAAATACATCAGAGCCGCTTCAGCCTCCAAAACAAGGCAGCCACACAAACCGCTGCAATTAGGCAATGTCCCAGCTAATGAATGCCCCGTCCTCCAAGCCACTCACCACAAAGCCGATTTAACCCCAGAATTCCACAAAAGCCACCTTTTCCAGCTAACCGGAGGTGCCACTTAAGTTCCAGTTTGCACAATCTTCACTGGCAGGGCCCTGGAAATGAGCGTTTAACCAGCAGCAATGACTTTGGTTCTTTGCCTGCCTGGGATGAAATTCCAGGATATCGTTCTGGTCTGGAGCTGCACTTAAAGGATGGAAATGGAGCCACTAATGGGATGTGCCTCAACAGCTGTTCTCAGCTCATGGCAGGAAAATGCTGCAGCATCAAATATAAAGCGGGCCGTGCCCTTTTTATTTTATTTTTTCCCCTGAAGATGGAGGACACTGTAAGCCCTGAGTCAAAATGGAACACGACCTTCTTGACAGAAGTCACTCCAGCCAATGGCCAAGCCAAAATAAATAAATCTGGCAAGAGATTGACCTCACCCTCGGGGAAAGCTCGGGACACAAGATCCCAGCTGTCCGCACATTTTGTTGTCACTGAAACCCCTGAGAAATTACATATAGGAACTCAATGGTAAATCCAAATTTTGAACAAATGAGAGAAGATTTTCACTATGTTCATAAGACATTGAAGAATTCTTCCCTTTTCTTGCTTTTAAAAAAATCCCAATCTGAAATCAATCCACAAGCGTTACAGTTTGACCAGATAAAGTTCTCTGTGTTTCCCACTTTCCTTCTTCACTCGCTTCATACTTAAATGAGTTTGAAGGATGAGGTTGATCCATTTAGGAGGATAACAAAAACTGGGATTTAAAAACGCAGTGAAAATTGGCATGGAAGATGAGTTAGCAGTGAATTACAATTTCTCAGCTCCCTGGCTCAGTTTTTCTCAAATGCTCCTTTCCCTGAAAGTATCCAGCACAACATGAGAGACCTTTACGTCCTGAATAATTCACTTAATCCCACAGAGGGCATTGAGAAGGTTGCACTCAAATGTCTTTATTACACCCAGGAACGCGCTGGGTTAAAAGGGAGCTTATAGAAAAGTGACTTTTTAGAGGAGCAGAACGACAGGACAGGAGTGTGTGGCTCCTCACTGACAGAGGGATGGATGCCAGGAATCCTTCCTTCCCTGTGGCTGCCCCTGGAGGTGCTGCTCAGAGTGAATAAACTCTTCCTGCTTCCCCAGCTGGGCTAAAGACAACAGGCCGACCCGATTTCAAACCTGTCTACAGGACAGGATTTCATGGAAGACAATAAACTGCTTATTTGTGAAGGCATCAAAAAAGAAAGGTTTCCCTTCCCATTAGAAGAGAGTGGATAAGCTGCTTTTATTTCTGAAAGAGAACCTTCCCCACATAAAAGCTTCCCAAGCCACAGGATTATTTCAAAGCAGTTTAAAAACCTGACTTATGAGCACACTAAAGTGCAGGGAGAAAAAAAAAACTCCACTGGAGGATTTGATTTTATTCTCAGAGCAGCAAGACAGACCCAGGTATCAGATAAAATACTAATTGCTATCATTAGGACTTGCAGTGCTCATTTGTACTGATATTAATGCACTCAGCTACCTAAGCAGTTTACATATTGAATTTTTAGCTGCACAGATTAGGAATACATCCTTAGTACTTTATTTCTAAAAGTCATTAGCTAGCTGAGCTGGTTCCAGGGACAGCACTTATGCCACTACAAAAGAGCACAAATTAACTGCAGTAATGCTCTTCTGTCTCAGATGATGGAAAAGGGAGGGGGGAGGAATGCCAGAGCTAATGAGAGCACATTTTGCAATTCTGCCAGAACAGCATTTCCTCAGCTGCGAGTTGTAGGACACAAAAAAAGCTTAAAAGAAAACAAAACAAAAATGAGAAACAGAATGGCAATAAACTGGAGAACCTCAGCCTTTCATTACAAGGGCCTTCTGTGGAAATTGAAATACTGTCTGAGCTTACCTGTGGGAAAAACAGGAAGAAAGATTTTACCAGCTGAACCTTCCTCCCGCCAAAAGAACCTTTAAAGTGGGTTTAAAATGGGGCCACAGAATAAAAGCAGCTTTTAAAGGCAAGCTTACGTTATGCAATACCATGAGGCTGACTGTCCAGGGAGGAAGTGCTAAGATCAATGAATCACAGAAAGGACTGGGCCAGAAAAAAACCTTAAAGCTCATCTTGTGCCAAACCCCTGCCACGAGCAGGGACTCCTTCCAGTATCCCAGGTGGCTCCAAGACCCACCCAAACCGGCCTGGGACAGTTCCAGAGATCCAGGGGCAGCCACAGCTTCTCTGGGCACCCTGTGTCTCCACCCTCTCAGGGAAGAATTTCCTCCTAATATCCAATCTAAACCTGCTCTCTGTCAGTTTATCCCACACCCTCAGCTTTCACCTGAATCCACACATATTCCCAAATTGGGGACCCTGTGACCACTTCCCCACACAGCCTAACCTGAGCATCTGTGTCTGCCACCAGCTTCCCTCATGTCCCCAGAGCTGAGAGGGAGGAGGTGGCACAGTGTCGCACAGTGACCCAGGCCAAGGGAGAACGCTCCAAGGGCCCGAGCAGGTCAGCTCCGATTACGGGAGCAGGCGGAACACCGGTGCTGCCACTGTAATTGAGGCCTCTGCCCCAACACAACGAGTTCTCCCCAGGAGAAGCTTCCTGACTGAAAACAAACCACACCACACCAGCAAGCACACAGCAGCCTCATTTATTCAGCTCCTAAGTGGAAGGAAGACTCCAATTAGCCCTGCCTTCGCTGACACCTCATTGCCTGCACGTGTGCTGGCCACAAATCTGACTGGAGTAACCAGCCTGGACTGGGAGCCACCAAATCCTGCTGGAGAGACAGCTATGGGATTGAGCAATAGCACAGAGCCACCGTGCTGTCCCATTCCTGCTGGAGAGTCTATAATGGGATTGAGCAATGGCACCGAGCCACCATGCTGCCCCATTCCTGCTGGAGAGTCTATAATGGGATTGAGCAATGGCACAGAGCCACCGTGCTGTCCCATTCCTGCTGGAGAGGCAGCCATGGGATTGAGCAATGGCAGCGCAGCCTCCTCAGAGAGCGCTGGGTGCTGCCTGTGCCTGCGGTGTTTTGGTTCGCACCCCGGCAATGACTCTGCTCCTGCTCCCTCCCTGCCAGCCCCAGCCTGACAAATACCTTTGCATAAGCAGCAGGCAGGGAATGTTTGTTAGTCAGCTCCTAATTGCAGCTCGAGGTTTGGGCCCGGTGCTGCCCAGCAGGACCAGAGGATGTGGGCAGACAGAGCAACACGGGATGTGTGATCGCTCAGAAATCAAAAATCATGAACTTTTGGGTGTATGGGCTGAAATGAAATTAAAAACACATTCAGGCCACACTCATCTTACCACAGCTCCCCAATTCCACCAGTTTCATCTGCATTGCATTTGTTTCCACCACTGCCATACTGAAACTTTTTCTTTTTCTAGAATGAGAGCAGCTGGGGGGAGGTTTGCCACGTATGGCATCTGCAAAATGATTGTATACATACTGTACCACCAGCCCTAAGAGCCCAAGGGGAGTGGCCACACAACGGCTAATTATAGCTTCAGCACAAAAACAAACAAGGCAGCAAGTCACAGTAAGTACAGCAGCATTCTAGCTTCCATTGCAGACATGGAACGTAAAACTACCAAAACAAAACGGGAAAAAACTGATTGGTGGCTCAGGAAAAAAGTACAATTTTACAGGAGCCCAAAAGACTCCAAAAATCAAATTCAAATTTCATTTAACCCAAAACACACACAAGGTGTCACATTCCCATTGCTCCCTTAGGCAAAGGAATGTATAGAAGATTCTACAAACACTCCGGGCAGCACAGACCCCACAAGAGACAGGATCCACCCAATGGTGAGCTCACCAGCTGTGGGTCACCAGCTCCAGGAACGTGCAAGGAAACATCCTCTGCTGCCACCCACAATAATTAGGGCAAAAGAAG
This sequence comes from Ammospiza nelsoni, assembly GCF_027579445.1. Classification (NCBI taxonomy): domain Eukaryota; kingdom Metazoa; phylum Chordata; class Aves; order Passeriformes; family Passerellidae; genus Ammospiza; species Ammospiza nelsoni. Next base: position 39,524,841 of record NC_080640.1, read on the forward strand.
TGCCCAGCTCCCTTCATGTGGGGCTTATCTAGACACATTTCATTCCTGCACACCTCAGATCCCAGAGAATAAAATGGGCATTTCTTGGCAATATTAGCGAGCACCTGAGTGCCACCGAGAGGTACCCCCAGCACTGAGCCTTGGCAGGAGCAGTGTGGAAGCAGAGCCCAGCGTGGCAATTGTTCTGGGAGCAGGCATCCATGGAAAAAGGCAGCAGCAGGGAGCCCTGGCACGGCTCCCCAGCAGGGTTATGCAAGCCTGGAACACACAAAGCCCGCACTATCAGCACAATCTGAATGCTGCCACTCTGCAGGAAGGGCCCTGCTCCTGGGCAGGTCCAACCATGGGGCAGAATCCTCAAAAATTATCAACACCCGCACACAGAGCCCTTCGACCCCTGCAATATCCATCACATGTCCTTCCTGATACGGCAGGGATAAATCCTGATGAGCAAGGAGAGGCAAAGGTGACAGAACACAATGATCCTGAGGGACTTCCGCACACAGATTCCTAGGAAATATATATTGTCCTAACACAGAAAGCTGTATCACAATCACCACAGCAAATAGACCAGGACACCTGCAGCTGGTAGAGGAGAAGATGGAGACAACTTTTTATCGCCAAAGTCGCGTATTTGGAAAAAAGAGACGAGCAGAACCCCAAAATCCTTACTCGGAAGTGGGGTGCTCCACTCTGAGCCACAGCCAGGCTGTGATTGCTGCCACGCCACACACAATAAACGCTGGGACTGGGGTTATCTCCACAGCACCCAGCACTGCTGCAGAAACCCCAGGCAGGAAGTGAATGAGGCAGCACCCCAGCAAACCCTCCCCTGCTCATTCAGATACAACTTCTCGGGGTAGAAAGAGTGTGGGAAACTCTGAGTAGGCTGGACATAAGCTGAACACAGAAAAACAAAGATTTTACCCTGTCTACATAATACAGAAAGAGGCTGGACACGAGCAGAACACGGAAAAAGAAAGATTTTACCCGTGTACGTCATAAAATTTCCAGTGCTTCACCCAGCCTCTTGCTAAGGTCACAGGAAGGATGCCAGAGTGAAACCACAGTTCAGGGAAAATGTTGTGTGTCAGTGTTTCTCCTCCTTCCCCGAGCACAAAGCCAACTTGCTAAGCTTTCCAGCAGCCGGGAATCCCGTGCAATAGCTACTGCCCAATCCAGCGAATACAAGAGCAGACCTGAGCAGGTCTTTCAGGTGAAATAAGCAGCAATTTCCTCCGCAAAGCTTTGGCACATCAGGGCCCCAGCAGCCCCAGGCCAGTCTGGACAAGCAGCCCAGGATTTACCCAGTGCCAAATTTTGGCAGCTGAAAGCAACCCCAGCACAAGCTGTGCTGGGCTGGGCTCTGAGTGCTGTCCCACGGCACTTGGGAATGCCGTAACCAAGCGGGACAAAGATAATGCTGCTTCATTTATCACTCAACAGCTGTGATTTCAATTCCCCTTGCTGACGGGGGAGGGAAAAAGCCCCAACCAAACAACCAAAAAATCCAGTGCCCCTTCCAGGTTTGAGGAATTGCAAGATTGACGCCAATGTGGGCTATAGTCCAAGCAATCCCGAAGTTTGCTTCCAGCTAAAAAAATAACAGCCAATTAGCAACCAGCGTCTCTAAAAAAACAACAATCAATCAGCAGACACGATTTCTCTCGGCCAGATCGGCACCTTCAGCAAAATCACGAGGAAAACATCACTGCGCCCCACCCAAGGGAAATTAACCAAGACAGGCGAAAACACCGCTCCTAACCCTCTCTGCCCCGAAACCAGGTAATTGTGGAAAAGCAGTGTGCGGATAAAAGGACATATTTAGGCTCAGGGAAAGGGTACGGGCCTCAGATGGCGGACAAAGTGAGGACCTGACCACAAACGCTGGGCCAGGCATCCCCTGAAGCGCGCCCGGGACCCCTCAGCCCGCACCCAGCCCCGCCGGACGAGGCCCGGGCCTCGCTGCCTCACACAGGCCACGCCGGGACGCCACTCCCGGCCCGCACCAGCCCCGCAGTCCCCGCTCACCATCGCTGCTGCGGCCGCCAACTCTGTCGTTCCGTCCGCCCTCCTTTTCTTCTTCCCCGCTCCTCCTCCTCCTCCTCCTCCCGCTCCCCGCGGGGTCCCGGCCCGCCCGGCCCGGCCCCGCTGGCCACGCCCCGCCCCGCTGGCCACGCCACGCTGGCCACGCCACGCCCCTCTGGCCCCGCCCACAGCGGCGGGAGGCCACGCCCGCATCGCATGACGGTCACGCCCCCGTAATTACAAGCCGCGCCCCCTCAGAGCGAGGCGGCGGCGGGAGAGCAGCGCCCTCACGTGGAGACAGGCGGTAAAACCTTAAATTTTTTGTTAAAATACCAAAGAATTTTTTGTTAAAATACAAAAAAACCTCAAATTTCTTTGTTAAAAAAAAAAAACAACAAAAGCAACACTCCACAAACAAACGACAACAAACAGTTTGTTAACCTGTCCTGGTTATTAATTATCTGGATATGGAACTCCTCTGCTTTGGATGCGGCCTGTGAGAGCTCAGGATGTCCACCTGGAGAGGAGAAGTCTCCCGGGAGATGAGACCTTAGAGATGCTGCAAATGCCTGAACAGGCTCCAGGCGAGCTGGAGAGAGATTTGGGACCAGGGGAAATGGTTAGGTGGGATGTTAGGAAGAAATCCTTCCCTGAGAGGGTGGAGATGCCCTGGCACAGTGTGAAATATGTTATTTTATTAGTGGCTTTTAGCAAATATTCAAATGAATATTCTATGTGTTGTGTTAGAAAGTTATGCTGTGTTAATTTTCTTAAGTAGTGTGTTAAATACAGTTTTAGCTTATAACATAATGTTAAAATAGAAACTATGCTATGTGAGATACTGTGTGTGATACCCACATCACACTGAGATAGCAGCCACAGGACACCCAAATCTTTCAGAAAAAGAATTTATTGCTCCATTATCAAGCTCTTCCCACCCTGCTCAGCCCTGAAGACTCAGTCAGGATTCAGAGGAAGAAGCTGACACTGCCCAGACAGAATCCTGTGTTTCAATGGAATTTATGCATCATGGATGAGGTGTATGAATATGCAACAGGCTGCTGCTTTTAAGGGTTAATCCTCTGTAAACGTGGGTCCTTTTTCAGGCTTATTTTGCCCAGAAAGAGGTACCCAGACTGTCTGTAACTCTTTGTCTTTATTGTATCATACTGTCCTAATCCAAATTGTCCAAATTTTTATTATTAATTTTTATTATATTGTTATTTTTATAACCATTTTATTACTGCTCAACTTTTAAAATCTTTACACTCCTAAAATTTTCTTATTAACCATTTTATTACTATTCAACTTTTAAAATTTTAACACTTTAACGTTTCCTGCACTCTTTTGAAGCAGACACAGCAGCACCATCTCCTGGCATTTGGAATTTGCTGTGTTACAGGTGGTGGCTGTTTGTCTGCTGCCACCTCTCACAAGGTGACACCTGCAGACACTGCTTTAATCTCAAGCACACATATTATATTAAAACTATACTAAAAGAATAGAAGAAAGGATTTCACCAGAAGGCTAGCTAAGAATAGAAAAAGAAAGAATGATAACAAAGGCTTGTGTGATGGAGAGTCCGAGCCAGCTGACTGTGATTGGCCATTAATTAGAAACAACCACATGAGCCCAATCCCAGATGCACCTGTTGCATTCCACAGCAGCAGATAACCATTGTTTGCATTTTGTTCCTGAGGCCTCCCAGCTTCTCAGGAGAAAAAACCCTAAGGAAAGGATTTTTCGGAAAATATCATCTGCCCAAGAGAACCCCAAAGGAGCTGGGCTTTCCCTCTGCAAAAACCTCTGCAAACTCCAGTGATCCCAGCCTTCAAGAAAAACAGCTTTAAAACCCATATTTATGCATTCTAAGTGATGTCCTGCCCTCGGGGAGGAAATATGAGAGGAAGTTTTGTTTGTTCCTCCAGCCCTGAAAAGAATCTCTGCAGGTGCATCACTGCTAATCTGCACAGATCAGCACCAAGGAAACAGAGATGTTGGTGTGTTTATCATGGCTAAAAGGCACAGGTATAAGGGAATATCTTGCTGTGAATACCTGGCTAGAGAGGACAAGCCACACGAGGGAGGGACAGGAGCCATTTGGGTGAGGGGACAGCAGTGGCACGAGAGCAAAGGGGGGCAGGCTGGCCCTGAACCCACTTCCATTTTATTTTGGTCAGTCACACAGCCCAGGTAGAAACTGGCTTTCCCACTATTCAGATGATTATTTGAAATATCAGAGTGGCTTGGCTCTCCTCACAGGTGTCGGGATTGGTGCTGAGGCTGTGCCAAGGTGGCTGCTGTCCCACAGAAGGGAGCTGCCCTTCCCAGCAGAGGCCAAGCATCCCCTGGCACTGCTAGAACTCTCACCCCTCCTTTAAAGCCCCTTGGAAGAGGGATGGAGAGAGAAAAAGCCAAGTTATTCATGGTTGTGCAGGGCTCCAAGGTCCTCTGGGGGGTTGGCATCGACCTGTGCATTGGTTATGTGTTTATGAGAGAGGAACTGTCACAGAGATCCAGCAGGACCAATCAGTTCATGTTCTGTTGCAAAAGTCAAGTCTGAAAACAGTCAAGTTTGAAAAAAAGGAGGGCTTTTTCCTCTTTCCAGAAAGAAACGGGAGGGAGAATTATAACTGCTGTCTGAATGGACTGCTCCAGGATCCCTGGGGCCATCTGGGAGTGCCCAGGGAGGGGGACCTGGAGGAGGTGGCTTTGGGATGGAGAGAGGGTAGTATTATAATAATAATAATAATAATAATAATAATAATAATAATAATAATAATAATAATAATAATAATAATAATAATAATAAGTAGTAGTAGTAGTAGTAGTAGTAGTAGTAGTAGTAGTAGTAGTAGTATCATAATTATTATCATTATCATTATTATAATTATTATTGTTTATATTTATATTTATATTTAATTTGTTGAATATTGTATTAATAGTAATATTAATTATATTCATATTCATATTCATATTTTAATATAGTATTACGATATTAGTACTATATTAATATATTGTACTATATCAATATATTAATCTTATCTTAATAATTATATTAAGATTAAATATTGATTAGTAATTAATATTAATGTCTATATTATTGAATATAATAATATTAATTATATAATATATCATAAGTAGTAATGATATATTACAATAATATTATAATATTAATATAATAATATTTATAGTATAATAATATATAATAATATATTATATTATTTTATTATTATAGAAATAATATATAGATTATATATAAATATCTATTTTAATATTTTATTTATATATCCTATTATTTTATGATCTATATTATATTAAAACTATACTAAAAAATAGAAAAAAGTATTTCATCAGAATAATAATTATTATTACATAATAATAAGTAGCTGGTTTTATTATTATTAATTATTTGTTTATTTATTTAATAATAATTCTTATTATATTAGAATTATTATTATATAAGAATTATAAGAATAAGAATTCTTATTATATAAGAATTATATGATATTTATTTAATAATAATTCTAATAATGATGATGATGATGATGATGATAATTATAGTAACAACCCCCCCTCTCCCAGCATCCTACCCTCAGGGTCCCCAGCCATGTCCCCAAACCCTTCCAAATCCTTCTGTGACCCCCAGAGGTGGGGAGAAACCCCCAGAAGCGGGGAGACCCTCTGGAAAAAAAGCGGGAATCCCCCAAAAGCCTCCTCAAACTGGGGATCCCCACCCCGAAAGCAAAGCAGCAGCGTTGTCCCACGTAACATCCCTCGGGAATGGGCTCCAGGGAGGGCAGCAGGTGGGAAAATCCTCGGGTTTGGCCCCGCCAGAGAGGTCTGGAAAAGAATTTTAATTAATTTTTCGACAGGTTCTGGAATTTTGGAAGGATTTTGGGGAGGGTTGGTATCTTCAAGTGAGAGCTGGGGGGCGCCAAGGTGAGATGGAGTCAGAGCTTGGGGCAATGGTGATAGAACGGGGTTAAATTCATTAAAATTTTGGGGATTTTAAGGGATCCACGGGACGGATCGATTGATACATTTCCAGATTTATCTGAAAAGGGATATTTCGTTTTGCAGAGCTCACGGCCCGGCTTTCCCAGCCCTGTGCGTGGAGCGGCACCACCTCCGAGAGGAGAGCAGCCCTGGGGCCTCACCTCTCCTACCCGCTAATTAGGCGCCGTTCATTAAGCTAATTAATCGCTGTTTGGTTGTCCTTGGTTCTCTGCACAGGCCAGCACGGGCTCGGAGGTCGCGGGTGCCGAAGGGGGGATAACGCCTCCTAAAATCGGGAATATCCGAGGATTGCTCCCAGACAAAACTGCCAGGACCGGCGGCTGTGGCTCTCCTTGGATTCCCTTTTCTAAAGTGCCCCCGACACGGGCGACACGACAGGGACACGGTGGGGAGCACAGGGGACATGAGCAGGGACACTGCGGACCATCAGTCTCACGTTCCGCCCCTCCAGCTGAATCTCGGATCATCCCTGTGCTAAAACACCCCTTAAAACATCACGTTTCTCCCTTTCTCCCTCCCTCTTCCCAATGTTCGCCCCAAAAGTGCAATTCTCCAAGTTATTATAAGGTTTTATTCGGTTTTTTAGTCGATTTCTTTCCTACATCGTCCGCCTCGGGGGCACTTCCATGGGCTGCGGCTCTGCCCATCCCCGGGGGATGCTGGCACCGCGGGAATCGGGATTTTTCCCGCATTAACGCCGGTTTTGGGGTGCAACGGAGGCTCAGATCTCGACCGATTCTTTCTGGCAGATCCACTGCAGCGTCGTGTCGCAGCTCTGAGGGCTGATCCCATTTCCCTTGAGCGTTCCGCAGGATCCAGGCGCCTTCCCGAGCTCCAGCTGGAACCTGCGGGTGAGGCAGGAAGGAGCCCGTGTCACCCTCGGGGGTCCCTCGGGAACAATGGGGTGGCCTTGGGGACAATGGGGTGCCCTGCCGACCCCCAGCGCTCACCGCTCCTGTTCGAGGTCGGAGCCGTTCTCCCACGTCCAGCCCGTGCCGGCCACAGGCACAGAGAGGCCGATCCAGAAGTGCCGGGTGGGATTCTGACGGCTTTCGTTTAGGAATTCCTGACCCGGGAAAGGAGAAGTGATGATGGCGCTGTTGAGGTCACCCCAAAATGGGGACCAAAATCGGAGGATCGGAGCCCCACCCATGTCCCTCTCACTCTGCCACAGGCACTGGGGTGGGGGCTTGGACACAGAGAGGGGGCTGAGCTCAGGATTTTGGGAAGCCCCTCACCCTTGCATGGGTGGGCTGAACTCGGGATTTTGGCAAGTCCCTCACCCTTCCATGCCTGGGCCGAGTTCAGGATTTTGGGAAGCCCCTCCAGCCCCTCCGGCAGCACCAGCCCCCTGGGTACAGTCACATCCAGCACCCCCATCATTCCCTTCCTTCACCAGCTCATCCTGATCCCAGGGCATCAGCAGCTCGGAGCCCCGATCCCTGCAGTCCGCCCGGCTCCTGTTCCAGGGGTTCATGCCGTCGGAAATCCAGTAGCACTTGGCCCCGAGCAGCCTCCAGCCCACGGCGCACAGCCGGCACCCCTCGCTCTCTGCGGGCACACGGGCGGGTCCCGGCGGCTGAGGGCATCTCCGGCCTCTCTTTACCGGGGGGAGGCCCCAAGGAGCCCCCCGGGGGTTGTGTTACCTCGGGGCGGGCACAGGACCCTCCGCATCTCCCTGAGCACGCCGTCCCAGCCCGAACGGGCAGTTCCCAGAGAGGCGTTCCCGTAGCCTGCGGTCCCCTCCGACGGCCACTGCTGTGCCACACACCAGGAGACTGCGAGAGGGGGATGCCGAGCCCGGTCAGGGAAATCGGGGCTGGGCTGGGCTGGGAAGGGGCGTCCGGAGCCCTCTGCCACCCCCAAACTCACGGCAGAGCAGGAGGAACAGCGCCAGGCCGGCCGTCAGGGCCACGAGGAGGCGGCGGGGACAGCAGGGGGATGCTGCGGGGACCCTCTGGGATCCTTGATAGCCAGATCCGGCTGCTGGGGAAGGGATATGGGAAAAAGAGCGCAGGAGCGCCTGTCGCCTCCCCGAACCCCCAGAGACCAAGGCAGGAAGCCCTGGGGCAAAGCAACTCAGCGAGACTCCCCCTGCACAGGTGAACGAGGAGTTGGGTGACCCCAAAATCCCCTCTGCTCCATCTTTTGGGGACAGACAACCACAGCATCAAGAAACGCCCCCCCTCGAGCCGTGCCTCAGTTTCCCCACCCTGGGCAGCTCTTGGTGACTCCTGGGTGCCTTCAGTCCGCACCCACCCCCCTCCAGTTCCTCTCCCCCAAAGATCGGGGGGACCCAGCGGACACAACCCCCCAGTACCTGCACCCTGCCGGGCCGGGCATCTCCCCGCAGAGCCCCGCTTGTCCCCCCGCTCTAAGATCACGTAGCCGTTCTCGTCCTCCATGCCACGGCAGAGCCCGGGGGACACAGGATGGGGACACGGGGGTGGTGGCACTGGCTTGGGGGACGCGGGGGAGGCGACAGGAAGCCACAGCATCTCTGCCCGCTGCCGCTGGCCCGGTGTGGTGCGAGCTGGCGGCGGGGCCGGAGCTTCCTGCCCCCGCCACAGCACGACAGCGACCGGGGGGACTCACCCCGGGGAGGGGACCGAGGGGCTGGGGACAGTGGGAGCTTGTCTCCAGAGAAGGAAAACCGGCATACGGGGCTGCTGCCCATGGGGAAAAGGACAAGGAGCTACTGCGAGAGAAAAAAAAACCCTGAGCCCCCTAATATGGTAAAAAATAAAAGACCAAGATGCTGGTCCTGATCTCTAAGAGATCGGCCTGTAGCCCCCATCCCCCGGGCCACTGCGGAGGTCGCTGCCGGCTGGGCTCAGTTTATCCCTGGGGATGGATGGCAAAAGCTCCAGGCGCCGAGCGATGCCCCGGCAGTGCCTGTGCCGCGCCCGCCGGATCCAGCAGCGCTGGAAGCTCTTCCAGGGACACGGGGCAGCGGCCAGGGCTGGTGCAGGACCTTTGTGACACTTTACACCATTCTCTGTGTAATGACAGTCTTTCTTTCAGCGCCACCGCCACCCCGACTGTCTCTCCGTGCGGCTCTTTCAGTGACACGGAGACCCTCGCTAGGCGCGGCTCTTCTATCGCACTTCATTCTATTCTATTCTATTTCATTTCCTTCCCTCCCGGTGGGTTCCTCACTCCTGGCCATGGGCCGGCTCTCCCCGCTGCCCTCCGCAGCTCGGACACGCAGCCGGCCCAAACCCCGGCTTCCCAACGGGATTCGCCCGCCCGGAGCTTGTCCCGCTCCTTCCCGGCACTAAATGGAGCTTCCCGCCAGTGAGGAGGGGGAAGTGCCCCCAGTCCCTCCCCAGCGCCTCCAAAAATGGGGGGTTACAAGGACAAAAGGGGATTAACTTGAGGGGAAGCAACGCCTTTTCCATAATTGTCTGTTTGAATTGGGGAGGATCCCCCTTCACCTCCGATTTCCACGGTCTCAGTTGAAGGAAAATACAGTTTCTTCATGATTTTCAGTATTTCGGTTGACTGGGAATCAGTTTTCCACTGTTTTCGTGTTTAAATGGAAGGAAAATACCTTTATGGTGCTGTTTGAATTGAGGGAAAGAGCCCCACTTTCATCATCTCAAGGTTCAAACTGAGGGGAAACACCACTGTCCCTGATTTTAAAGGGCTTCCCTTGAGAGGAACCTCTTGATGTGCCACTGTGAGATCCCACTGCAATATGCAGATCACTTCCAGAATGACACGTGAAGGGCCCCCCTCTTCCAGCCACCCCCCCATTCTTTTTAGCAAAAAGCCTTCCCAGGACCCTGAGCTGCATCAGCACCCCTTTAGGAAACAATTAAACTCAGCAATCAGAAGGTTCATGCACTAATAAAAATACGGTATGGTTAGTGGGCCAAGGGGTTTGGAGATGGATTTCCTCAGCCCTTTCCCTTTTTTTCTGGGGGTAGCAGTGCTCCCTGTCCCCTCCAGCCTGGCCCTTTAAGTAACTTGAGCCTCCAGGCTGCAAATCCCAGTCTCCAGCTAAAAGGATGGAAAAGCTGTTTCCCCCTTCCCCCTTCTGGGTCTTTTCTTTTGAAAGCAACTGTTTTCTATCCTGTGGTGGGAAGAGAGAGATCTCCAAAAGACAGAGCAGCTTTCTGAGCATTCCCCTCCCATATCAGGACAAACTGACAACTCCTCCTCTCAATGCTTCTGGCTGCTCTTTTTCTTCCAGCTTTCCTCCCCTCCTGGCGGCTGATTTCCAAACCCTCCGTGGCTGCTGGGGGTTGGTACACAGGTTTAATTATTTCCCTTTCCTTGAGTAAGACGGGGACAGGGAGAAGGTCGGGCCCCATTGCCCGGCACTGCTGGTCTTGGCACTTTTGCTGTGAGGTTCCTCTCTCCCGCCCCCCTCCCTTCCCTGCCTCCTGCCCGGCCCCTGGAGCCCACCATGGACCCACGGGCAGTCTGGGGATGCATTTGTCTGCTTTGCTTTTCCCTCCCGAGAGCAGCAAAGGTAAGAGAGGCTTCGGGCTGGTTTAGGTCCCGGGACTCGATGGGGTCCGGCTGCGGGGAGAGGTGAGATGCTCTCCCAACATTTACCCTCCCAGGCTTCAGCCAAGCAGGGAACAGGGACCGGCAAACTGCCAGGGCATTTGGGGAGGGACGGCTCATTACCAGGAGGAACCACAGGACAGCACCTGAGCTCCAATCAAGGTGTGAGGATGTGATCTCCACCAGCAGATGGCAGAGAAGGAGCTGACTGACAAAACCCTGGGAGGGGCTGAGGGTATAAAAGGCAGAACATCCATTTTGTAAACGAGCTGTGGCTGACAATCCCAGAGACCCCCAGAGCTGTAATTTTTCCTTATTCAGTCCATTGTTGTATTTTTTTGTTAAGGTTTAATAATCCTTCAAAAATCTTGAAATGAGGGTCGTTTCTCACATCTTCCAAGGACAGTCCAGTTCGTGATGATTTCCAGGAGCCCAGGGCGCTTTGGATTTCCCATTTGAGCTTGCTGTATAATGTTGTAAATAACAAATATACCTAATGGCTTTCACATTTATGTATTAACTTTTGTTTTGCAAGTTATTATTGATCACAAAAATCCTTATACAGTACAAATTGTAATTGCTGCTTTTGACATAGTATCTATGACACCTCTATTTGTAAAATCTATAGGGTGCATACATAAACTGACAGGTCATACTATCTTAGACCATAGCATAATAGAGACTGTGAAATGTTGGAATGATTTTCTCATGTAACTAACTCAGAAAATGGTGTAAAATAAATGATTCCCCACATTTAGGGACTTTCTTATCAAAAAGACAAAAAACCAGGGCACCAAAAAAAAATAATTTATTGACTGTTGTTATCAGGGAGTGAAAATACAAGATAGAACCACAATAAAAAAAACCAACATATTATTTTATACAACAATAGAGCATGAACACAAATCAAAGGTTAAAATGAAACAAAAGAACATGGTAAACCACAGGAATGTTTGAACATCTATATATTCTTATAAATATCCACATAGCTCTAAAATGTAACAGTACATAAAGAACACAGTTTAAGTTAACCGTGTGCTAATAGCCAAGCACCCCAAGGCAGGATTTTAATGCTTAAAAAACTTTTTATAAAAAGTGTAAATACTGAGCCCTATTTCTCACACATAATGAGGGTACTGCACTCACTGCAGGCAGCATCAGTGGCAGGATGGATTGCAGAGACTTTTCCTTTGCAGCCCCAGCCCAGCGTTGGCATTGAGGTGACCCTGAGAGGAAGTGCAAGGCACAGGGTGCAGCTCAGGAAGGACAGCGCTATGCTGGGCTCAGCGATGAAGCTGAGCTCCCTGGCATTGCCCAGTGTGGAGAAGGTCCTTTGTGCAGCTGCTGTTACGGGGGAGCGTGGGCCTTGCTGCAGAGATACGGCCACTCACTGGAGCAGTTCCCAGTCATCAATCTCTTGTCAGCCAGGTACACACACTCAGAATCGCCGAGGACAGGAACCCTGCAGGGAGGAGCAGAGGCAGCACTGGCTGCCAGGGGAAGCCCTTGTGCCCCTGTGCCCCCAGGCCCTGCCTGGCTCCCCGGCACTCACCGGGAGCTGTAGCTGCTGTTGTCCAACCACTGCAGGCGCTCGCCCCATCTGCGCAGCCCAAGCCAGTAACTGAAATTCCCACAGAGGCGGGAGAGCAAATCCTGCCCAGGAGAGAGGAGTGGGAGCTGCCCTGACCCCTCGGGGGCACACGTGCCCGGGGCTGCCCCTGCACGCCGGGGCTCCTTCCCTGCAAGGCCCCGGCCCAGGAGCACTCCCAGGCTGCCCTCAGCCCCACCTACAGCCCACACACCATGGTGTCCTCATCCTTGACAATGGCCAGGGAGGCGTTGAGCTCGGAGCACCGTTCCTGACCCTGATCCCACGTGCTGTAATCCTTTGGGAAATAGTAGCAGACCCCATTGTACCCAACCCAGTCAAAGGGACAGCCCAGAACACACTGTGGAGTCGCAGGTGTGACTGGAACCTGTGGTGCTGCAGGGAGAAGAGGAGAAGGTCTGAGGATTCCCCTGCGCAGGCAGCCCGCTCTGCCCTGAGGGGCTGGGCCCAGGCTGCTGCCCCTCCCTTACCTGCCAGCACAGCCAAGGCCACCCTCAAAGCCAGCACCAGCACCAGGAGCAGCAGAATCAGCACTGCCGTGCCCACGGGACGGGACCTGAACCATTCACCTGGAGCAGGAAAGAGCTGCTGGCTGCCAGAAGCAGAGCCGGCCCTGCAATCTGCTCAGCCCATGGCCAGGGAGCAGAGCAGGGAGTCCTGAGGCAGTGTGGGCCTCCCTCAGCTGGCAGCCAGAGAGCCAAGAGCCTGGCCACAGGCAGGGACACAGCTGCAGGCACAGCCAGGAGAACTGCACAGCCTTGGGGGCAGCTGGGGCTCTTGCTTCCAGCCACTGATGGGGCCCAGCAGAGCATGAGGCCTCTTCCAGACATCAGGAAACATCCACACACCTGCCAGCCCTGGCCTTGAGAGGGGACACAGGCCCCTGCCTAGAGGCCACAGGGGTGGCCCTGTACTCACCCAGGAATCTTCTGAGGTTCCTTTTGTGTTCATTGCCGGTTGCTGCTGTGCCCTGGGGAGCCAGGGGCTCCCTCACACTCCCATCCCAGGTGGGAAATCCATTCTCCACATCTGCACTCACTGCACGCTCACAAGTGGCATCCCCCTGCTGATGCCAAGAGGCTTCTTGGGCCCCACGCAAGTGGGGAACTGCAGCTGCTGGTCCCTCCTGGAGATGCCAGGGCTCTTTTGCCGCTCCAGGAATGGAGTGGAATTCACTCTCCTCCTGGTCACAGCCGGCATCTCTCTGCCCAGAACAAACAGCACCTTGCTCCTGACAGATCCTTTCGGAGCTTGGCCTCGGGAACAGCTTTACGGCCGCGCTGATGGCACCCTAAAAGGAACACGGTGAGAGGTCACTGCTGGTGCCGGCCCTGCGGGACACCGAGGCTCTGGCACGGACACCTCCCGCCCGAGCAGCGGCCCCCAGCCCGGTGCCGCACGGGCGGGAAGGGTCCCGGGCACGGAGCAGCCGCCTCCGTCCTAGCGAGAGCAGCCGCGATGAGCCATCGCTGCCGCGGCACCGGCTCCATCCCGGCCATCCGGGCAAGGAGGAGAGCGCGGGCAGCCGCTCCCTCGGCGATCCCAGCGCAGGGGCACACGGGGGAAGCCGGCACCAGGAACTCGCCAGAACCCCCCGGCCCTCACCGCGGCCCCCTCCGCCCGCAGCGAGCCCCGAGCTGGGGCAGCACCGACCGCGGTCCCACCTGGGCTGGAGCCGCCGCCTCGCTGGGCCCCGGTGCCGCCGCCGCTCCGCTCCCGGCCAGACACAGTGGGCACAGGTTAGAGCCGTAGGTGTGGGAGACCTTTCTGGCCGCTTTTACCAATCAGCGTGCCGGGGAAAGCGGTGAGGAGCTCGCCTGCCGGGCCCCTAAGAGAGGAGATCGCATGTAATGACCCGGCCTTTAGGGGATTACATTTAATATCTGCGAACGCGATTGCTAGGGGATGAAATGCCTGTAAATATCTGGCGGGCTGCCCGCTGGGAGATGAGATTGGCCCTCAGTATCTGCCCGGCTGGTTGGCCCGAAGATGCAATCGGACTCCAGGAGTTGACGGCTGCGGCGAGCCCGAGGGGGGCGGCCGACAGGGTGGTTTTTTTCCTGTCCCGAAAAAACTACGCTAAGAAAAAGGGCTCAACGCCGGAGAAGCTGCTGAAGAACCCCAGTCCCCGGGAAGCTGCTCCTGGGGCAGGCGGCTGCTGCAGCCAGGGCAGGGCAAGACACATCGGAACGCTGGTGGTGCTTGGAGTCTGTCGGCCTTTGCACTGCAGGCAGATCAAATGAATCCCAATTGTCGGCGATTTCCACCACCTGCTATTTTTCTCCTCTTTTCCTGCATGGATTTGACAGTTCCTTTGTTTCTTCCCACACAGCTGGAAAGCAAAATGCCCGCCTACCCCATGGCAATCCCAGCCTCCTGCCACCGCTCCAGCCTTGTCCCTCTTTCTCTCCCCTTTACTTTGCAGCACTTTCTCCTTCCTCCTCTCCCTGCCAGCTGGCAGCAAAGACATTTCACCCACTGGCACCAGCTGCCTCCTGTCCCTCGCTCTCATTTTGCCCATTCAGAATTCCTGGAGACGCCTGCCCGCGGAGCCGGAGCCGCTGTGGGGACGGGCAATGCTGCAGTGAATGGTGGAAGGGATTCTCGGAGTGACCTGGGCCAGGCCAGGTGATCGGTGCCACCAAAACCGCTCTGTGCCTCCCTCTCCTCTTCCCCCCGGCCCGGCCGCCTCATGGCGGCCCCTCACCCGGCCTGCGAGCTGCCGGCTGCTGCTCGCCCAGGGCAGCTGCGGCTCGGAGTCCGCCTGCCGAGGGGCAAGAAGCAGCAGCCCCGGGCTGCTCGCCATTGTGCCCCGCATTCCCTGCCCCGGCGCCTTGGAGCCCGGGACATCAAGCGCCGGCACAGTCGCTGTGGGTCCCTGCCTGGGCACACGGAGCAGCTCCAGGCCCACAGGGCAGCGCCGAGAAGCCTTGGCCCTGGAGCAGGCAGGATGCTCTGCCCGCACTCGGCGCCTGGAGCGCTTGGGGCTCTGAGGCACGTTCAAGTTCATCCCATGCCAGCCCCGAGCCGGGCACAGACACCTCCCGCCCAAGCAGAGGCCCCCAGCCCGGTGCCGCACGGGCGGGAAGGGTCCCGGGCACGGAGCAGCCGCCTCCGTCCTAGCGAGAGCAGCCGGGATGAGCCATCGCTGCCGCGGCACCGGCTCGTCCCCGGCCATGTCAGCGCAGGGGGGACACGGGGGAAGCCGACACAAGGAACTCGCCAGAGCCCCTCTGGCCCTCACCGCGGACCCCCTCTGCCGGCAGCGAGCCCCGAGCTGGGGCACAACCGACAGCGAGTCCCACCCGGGCTGAAGCTGCCTTGGAGCTGCTCCGCCGCCTCGCCACTGCCTCTGTTCTCTGGGCACTCGAGCTGGTGCCGAGGTCGGTGTGAAAGCGCTTTTGACCCTTGTGACCAGTCACCGTGCTGGAAAGCAGCCAGGGACGGTTGCCAGACGTGCTCAGGAGCAGCGGGGGTGGGGGGGAGAAAGGGCAGGAAATCACCCGAGTGGTTTGCATTTCTCGTGCCAAAGTGACTCCCAACTCATATTGGGAACCAGAGGCAGGGGCATTTTCAGAAGCACAAGCCGCGCGAGGGGAGCAGTCAGGTCACTCCTATCGTGCAAAAACCTTGCTAGGAAAAAGGGAACCATGTTGGCGCTGGTCGAGAGCAGCAGCCCCTGGGAAGCTGCTTCTGGGGCTCTCAATAGTGAATTACGGCCGGGATTCTCGGAGTGACCTGGGCCAGGCCAGGTGATCGGTGCCACCAAAACCGCTCTGTGCCTCTCCTCTTCCCCCCGGCCCGGCCGCCCCATGGCGGACCCTCATCCGACCTGCGAGCTGCCGGCTGCTGCTCGCCCAGGGCAGCTGCGGCTCGGAGTCCGCCTGCCGAGGGGCAAGAAGCAGCAGCCCCGGGCTGCTCACTATTGTGCCCCCGCATGCCCTGCCCCGGCGCCCCGGAGCCCGGGACATCAAGCGCCGGCACAGTCGCTGTGGGTCCCTGCCTGTGAACACGGGGGAAGCCGGCACAAGGAACTCGCCAGAATCCCCCGGCCCTCACCGCGGCCCCTCCGCCCTCAGCGAGCCCCGAGCTGGGGCAGCACCGCCCGCGGGTCCCACCTGGGCTGCCGCCGCCGCTCCGCTCCCGGCCAGACCCACCGGGCACGGCCGGTGCCGCCGTAGGTTAGAGCCGATGTGGATGTGGGAGGGATTTTGGCCGGTTCGACCAAACAGCGCGCAGGGAAGCTGCCAATGGGAGCGCGGCGAGGGACGGGGGAGGGAGCCGGTTTGGGATCGATATACAGAAAGCCTTGTAAAGGAGCCAAAGCAGTCGGAAAAAGCAAAGCATCCTGCATGCCTGTTCGAGATCCAAGGCATTCCGGGCGTGCTGCCAGGGCTCATGAGTTACAGCTGGTGAGTGAGTTTTCCAGGAGAGAGACTTTGCTAGATTTGTTGTTTATGAATAGGTATGAGCTGGTGGGAGATGTGCTGGTTGGAGGCCTTTTGAGGCACGGTGATGATGAAATCATAGTTGTGAAAAATGCGTGTATTTTATGATTGGCTTTTTGCAAATATGAAAATGAATATTATATGTGTTGTGTTAGAAAGTAATGCTGTATTAATTCTCTTAAGTACTATGTTAAATATAGTTTTAGGTTATAAAAATTGTTAAAATAGAAACGATGGGATACATGTTTAAAAGAAAGGACTCGCAGCGAGATAGCAGCCACAGGACACCTAAATCTTTCAGACAAGAAGAATTTATTGCCCTCTTATCAGAAGAAATTAACCTCTTCCTGCCTCGAAGGCGTTGTTAGGATTTGGAGGAAGAAGTTGACAATGACCAGACAAAATCCTGTGTTTGAATGGAATTTATGGATCATGTATGAAGTGTATGAATATGAAACAGGCTATTGCTTTTAAGGGTTAATCCTTTGTTAACAGGTGTCCTATTTTCGGGCTCATGCTGCCCAGAAAAAGGTAGCCAGACGTCTTTGTCTTTACTGTCTCATCTTTTCCTAATTCAATTTGTCCAAATTATTATTACTCTAATTGTATTACTATTTTTATAACAATTTTATTACTATTAAACTTTTAAAGTTTTAAAAACAAGTGATTGCCGTTTTTCACAATAGTGTTCTTGATATTTGGTGATATCGGGAGGAATGTCAACAAGACTTTTACGCTGGACTTCAGGAGGGCAGACTTTGGCCTATTTAGGAGACTTATTAGGAGTTCCTTGGGAAGCAGCCCTTAAAAACAAAATAGTTCAGGAAGGGTGGGCATGCTTCAAATCAGAGATCTTGAGGGCACAGAAACAGACTGTCCCTGTGTGCCCAAAGAGGAGTCAAGGAGGCAAACGTCCAGCCTGGATGAGCAATGACGTTTTGGAGGAACTCAGGAACAAGAGGATGTATCATCTTTGGAAGCAGAGTCAGGTTTCTCAGGAAGTATTTAAGGGGGCTGCTAGAGTAAATAGGAAAAAAATTAGGGAGGCCAAAGCTCAGTTTGAACTTAAGGTGCCAAATTTTGTAAAGGATTACAAATATGGTAAAAGGAAGGGTAAGACCAAGTTTTATTCTCTTTTGGGTGCAGGAGGGAACTCAGTAACTGCAGATGCGGAGAAGGCAGAGGTGCTCAATGCCTTCTTTGCCTCAGCCTTTAGTGGGAACACAGCTTGTCCTCAGGACAAGTGTCCTCCTGGGCTGGTGGATGGTGCCAGGGAGCAGAATGGGCCCCCTGTTACCCAGGAGGAGGCAGTCAGAGAACTGCTGAGCTGCTTGGATGTTCATAAATCTGTGGGCCCAGATGGGATCCACCCCAGGGGGATGAGGGAGCTGGCAGATGAGCTTGGGAAGCTGCTCTCCATCATTTACCAACAGCCCTGGCTCACTGGGGAGGATCCAGATGGCTGGAAGCTGGCCAGTGTGACACCCAGGGTGAGAAAGGGTGTTTATTTATTTATTTGAGGACCCCCGACACAAGGTTGTTCAGAAGCCTAGCAGAGGCATTGCCATGTCTTAGAGCACACAAGGTCATCCACTGCACTCACAGCAATGCCATTTAACTTTGCCTTTCTCTAACCCAGGTCCCACCCTTAATAAAGGCCACAGCCTTGGAATCAGGATGAAGCTGGAGCCTGAATGAGCCAGGCACACACAGGAAAGGGCAAGTAGCTGACTGGCTGGGATTTGGCCCACATAACTCTGGACTCATACTTTGGTTTTGGTTTTCTTTATTGTAGCTGACACAGAAGCTAACAGGCCATCACAGGGCCCTCCGAGGCAGACTCATTTCAGGTGGAACGTGGATCCACATCACCGATCATCCAAAAGATAAGTCGGGGGCCACGGCCTGGAGATGGTGGAGTAGCAGATTGGGAGTTCTTGGGACAGATTTAAAAATTACCAGAGGGAAAAGCAATCTTCTCCAAGGGCCTCTTAGGACAGCTAAAGGGAGAGGCTCTACTTTTGATGGCAGCTTTCAGGCGGGCAGTGCAGAACAGCTCTGGTTTGTGTCCTGTTGTCCGGTGTGCTGTGTTCCCTAGTGTGTCTTTGGGGTCCCTTTTGCCTTCTCCCCTCGAGGCCCTCACCACAAGCATGATGTGTCGTGTTTCATGTCCCCCTGTTTGTCACGTTCTGTGTCACGGGTGCGTGCACACGTTTGTGCCGGAGCTGTTCTGCCCTGCCGCATGGCCTGCTGCAGTAGGACAAACCATGGGGAGTGGGAATTTGTAATGTGGGCTGTAGTTGGGCTCTAGATGCTATTCCTAGATTGACATAAGGTGTTTGCAGCTTGTGATTTATCCTGCAGGTGTTTGACATATGTTCTAACTTTCTTTCAGGTGCAGATGCATTGCATCCATGGCAGAGGGTCAGGGTTAGGAGGTGCTGGGCCTTCTTAGGAGCGCGGTGAGTAGCAGAGTGGTGGGGTTTTGACCGATGCGGTGCCAAGATCAGGCACTGATGTTTGGTTTTGTTTAATACAGCTGTCTGAGAGACACCAGTGCGGTGACAGCAGGACCTTCCCAGGTGACAAGTTGGCCTTTCTTTGCACCTGACACAGACTGGCATCCCCAGATGTCTGAGAGATAAGTAGAGGGCTGTGACCCACAGAGAGGATGAAAGCGCGGTGCTGGTTTGGGGATTACCGGGAGGGGTTTTTGAGTCCAATTTGGAGGTGTGGGGTGTTCATGAAGTGGCCCCTTAGGCCCCATGAAAGCCAAATCTCAGTTTTGATCACAGTGCTGAGGTGTGCAGGGCAGAGCAGTCCCGGTGTGTCTCGGGTCACTTGTCTGTTGTGCATTATGTGTTGTGTTTTTGTATGCCATGTCTTTTACTTTAGGCAGGCCTGTCAGGAACCTTGGCATCATTGGTAGCAT
Organism: Ammospiza nelsoni; assembly: GCF_027579445.1. Classification (NCBI taxonomy): domain Eukaryota; kingdom Metazoa; phylum Chordata; class Aves; order Passeriformes; family Passerellidae; genus Ammospiza; species Ammospiza nelsoni. Next base: position 39,544,396 of record NC_080640.1, read on the forward strand.
CTGTGATCTGTGCATTCCTTGGGCTGGCACGCAGGCCATAGAACTTTTGACTCGGGAGCTCAGACAGGCATCAGACTCTCTTCTGTCTTTGGAAGCATTCCCTGTGGTCTCTTTTTAGGTCTTGTTCTGAGCTGTATGGACAGCTATGCTCCACCTGGATCCATTGTGGTGGATTAGGACTTGTAGTAATACGAGGTTAGGTAGAGGATTGTGACCGTAGGATTCCTAGGCATCCATCTTTGCAGTTCTTGGAATAAATCATTCAGTTATGATCTTCTTCCTTCAGGGTTCTCTGAGCCTCATCAGCTCACCATCGGTCTCAGGTCGGTCATCTCGTTTTGCATTCTCTCAGTCCTTACAGCCATTTTCCTTGCCTAGAGATTTCTGTCTGTGTTGTGTCCCCCTTGTCTGTCCTGTCCTGTCCTGCCTGTCCTGTGTCACGGGTGTCTGCACACATTTGTGCCAGAGCTGCTCTGCCCTGCCGCATAGCCTGGTGCAATAGGAGAGGGCCCGGGGGATTTGGAATGTGTAATGTGGGGTGTAGTTGGACTCTAGATGGGATTTGTAGATGGACACAGGATATCTGGAGCTCTTCAGTTATCATGCAACAGTCTCACTGTTGTCCTAACTTTTTTTTCAGATGCACCTCCTAAGATGACTGCAGTAGTTCTGTAGGTTCCATCTTCTGAAAGGGAATAGGGCTCAAGAATTAATCTTCCAGAGAATTTTTGCAAGTCCTGGCTTGTGTTGTATCTGCCTATGGTGGCCTATGTTGTATGTACCTATACATCTGTCTTCTATTGGATTTTGGGTAGAAAATTTATCAGTCCAGAGTGGAGACAAGTCCTAGCTGTCAGATAGCCACTCGTTGACCCTTCCTGTTGTCTCACAGGTCCCCGAGGCTGCTGATTTCCCCAGGATCTGCCTTTTTACCTCAAGAGCGGCAGCCACAAGATGTGTCACAGCACGTTCTTCAGCATCTCGAGTAAGGGCCGCAGTGAGCGTGTAAGTGGCAAGATTGTGTGAGCGTGTGTGAGAGCACGTGGCTGTGTCTGTCTGTGTCTGCTCGTCTCTGCGTGTGTGAGTGCATGCTGACTGGATTTAACCTTGTGTGTGTGACTTTTGCTTTCCAGGTTTGGCGACTCCTTGTTAAATTTAGAATAAAAAATCCCCAGCCGGGTTGTATTGCATGAACTGACATGGTATCTACCTATGTTGGCTTAAAACCCAGAAAAACAGACGAAGATGAGCAGGAAAAAAACAGAAAAAAAGCCCATGATGGACAAGAAAAAAACCCAGAAAAAGCCCAGGATGGGCAAGAAAGAAACGAGAAAAAAAAACCAGAAAATAATCCCAGATGGGCAAGAAAAAAACCTAGAAAAAACCCCAGAAAATAACCCAAGATGGGCAAGAAAAAAAAAACAGAAAAAACCCCAAGGAAAAAACCCTGAGATGGGCAAGAAAAAAAACAGAAAAAAGTCTGAAGATGGGCAAGAAAAAACCCGGAAAAAAACCCCAAGATGGACAAGAAATAACCCAGGAAAAAATTCCAAGAAGGGCAAGAAAAGGCCCCGAAAACACCCAGAAAAAAATTGCAACCAAAGTATAAATATAGAAATGTTTTTCAAGTATATGCAGATATATAAAGAATTGTTAAATTGTTTAAAATATGAAATGACATAAATAGAATATATATACAGTATTACTTGTATTATGGATCGTATTGATTTATGTTTATTTCCTAGAATACACTACAATATTTATATCAATTTTACATCTATCATATCTATCGTTTGTTATATGTTGCACCACATTGATGTACTCTTGGTTTTTCTAAGTAGTTTAAAATAAAGGGGAGTTTTTTTTTATTTGGCAAAATCAGGTGTTTTAGTATAAAAATTATAAATACAAATAATATAAAGGTAGAAATCCAAGAATAGAAATAGATCATAAATAGCTAAAGGTTAATATAAAAATTAAAAATATAAGAAAAAATAAGTTGTAGCAGTAGATATGGTACATAATTAAAAAATAATTTATCTCTATTATTTGAATAGGACACATATTATGATGATTAATTAATGATTAATATAATACTTAAATATGAACTATAAATATAAATGTGAATATAGTCCTGCGAGCTATGAATATATAAAAATATTTCAATATAGTTTAAAAGAATAGAGCTTTTTTGTATTTATTTAGTTAGGATGGGATTTTTATTTTAAATAATGAAAGCATGATGGAAATGTAATTTTAAACATAGAAATATACAATCGATGTGGAAAGATATTTATAAAAGCACAAAATATAAGTAAATATAAATAATAGAAATAGACAGAATATATTATATAAATTACATGCTACATCAATGTCCACTATAGATATGCACGTGAATATAAATACGAAAAATAGAAATAAAAAATGTATTTAAACATGGCTTTAAATCAAGGGGGCTTGTTTGGTTCTGGTGGGGTAAGAGGCAGGTTTTTGGCATTTATTTCAGAGCAGTTTTTGGCGGGGGTCGGCCCTGTTGTTTTTTGCCACCTTGCCTGCCCGCAGCCCCGAGGCGCGCTGCGCCCCCGGCTGGGGCGGGCGGCAGTGCTGCCGCCTTGTGGGCACAGCGCGGTACTGCAGCTCTGTTGCTACCAGCAGCCGCGAGGCCACCATCTTGGGAGTGGCGAGTCGGGGGTGTCACGGACTTTTCCTTGACCTTCTAAACATGGCAGAGAGGAGGGCGGGGAAGTCGAGGGCCCGCGTCGGTCTAATCGGCTGCCTGCATGAAACACCGACGCCATGGCGTCCCCGATAGATTTTTATGTGGCATTTTAAGTGTATAAGACACGGACTATGTGGTCAGCGCCGCCGTGGGCGGGTGTATTTAGGCGGGTTGCTGAAAGGCATCTGCGTTAACCCCTATTTCTTCCGAGGGTCCTCCTCGGCCGCCATTTTGGGAAGGGCGCGTCGCAAATGTCGCGGACTTTCTTTGACCTTCTCAAGATGGCGGCGAAATGGGCGGGGAAATCGCACGCCCCGATAAATCTCCTCCCCCTGTGGCCACAGAGCGGGATCGCACCCCCCCGAGCCAGCGCCCTGCCCCTCGCCGCTGAGTGCCGGGGGCGGGGCAAGGACGCGGCTGCCGAGCGAGGGAAGGGCGAGGGGCGGGAGCCAGCGGCGGTCGGGCCGGGGTCTGTAAATGGCGGGGGCGGGTGAAGGACATTCGGTCATGCAAAGGGATGCGATGGCCGAGAACGGCGGGGGCGGGGGCGGGGGCGGGGGCGGGGGCGGGAGCGGGGGCGGGGGCGGGGGCGGGGGCGGGGGCGGGGGCGGGGGCGGCCGGGCGGGGCCGGTTTCGGCGGGCGGCGGAGGTGCGGTCGCAGCGCTCCGCGGGCCGGGGCAGCGGGCGGGGGCGGGCGAGCGGCGTCGGAACAGGGCGGCAGCCCCCGAGCCCGCGCTCGCCCCGCTCCAGGCGCTGGGAGCGACCGCGGGCCGGACAATCCCGGCGGGGCGGCCCCGGGGCGGCGGGCAGGCGGCGGAGCGGGGCCGTGGCGCTCCCCGCCCTCGCTGCCGCCAGCTTTGGAAGGTCGGGCCGGGCGCCCGCCCCGTCCCGCCGCCTCCCGGTCTCTGTAAACTCCTCTCTGGCTTCGTAGGTCCGTGCTGGAGAGTGGGACAAAGGGCCCTGCTGGTTGCCGTGTCCTCGGGGGGCAGAGAGTTCTGACCTTGGCCGCAGGGGCTGCTGTGTGTTGGAACAATGGGGATGCGCTGTTATGTATGTAGTGACATTTATGTATTTTTATTTATGTACATTTTATGTATTTAGTGACATTTAGAGATTTATTCCCCTGCTTCAGGTAAGCGTGCATCATTGCCGGCTTGGGATTGAGTGAAATGGCTGAGGGAACCAGCTCTGGGGAGGGAGGCAGGGAAATCCTCTCTTTACCTTTACCCATTCTTCCGACAAACTCATCACGGCAGGACAGCCTGAAGACTGAAAGTGTAAGAAGATATGGAGGGAAACAGAGAATCTGGCAGGAGCATCGAACGCACAAGTGCACGAATTTTGCTTTTTTCTTGGATTTAAACTCAGAAGTTGTGAGGAATTTGGGAGTGAGAAGGGATATTTCAGAAGGAGAAGAAGAAAAAGAAGTTGTTGTTACAGTCTTGGCAAAAGCTTTTGTTCTAGCTAATAAAAGAAGTTAGTTTAAATAAAAAAAGAAAAACGTGGAGTATTTTTTTTCCTTCAGTATTATAATCATTGGTGGCATATGGTGTGTTGTTTTATTTCTTGGTATTATTAACTCTGTGTAAGTTGTTTTTTGAGTGAAGCTGACTTTCTGGATGGGTTGGTTTGTGTTTGAGGCAGGAATAATTTCAATAGGATTCTTTCATAGATTTCTGATGGGTATTACTGGGATTTTGGTTTTGTCTGTTGTATGTATAAACATAGAGCTTTGGTAGGGCCAGCGGGGCTGCTGGAGTTTTGGGTGTGAATTTATTAGATGGCTTTTGTTAGATGCAGTTTTTAATTTTTTAAATGTTTTTCAATGTAGTGGTCGTAAGGTGGTTTTTAAGAATTCATTGTGTTGTTTTCTGTTGTTTGTAGTTGGTGTATGATAAGGGATGTGGTGTGACTTCTTGAACGCTATGGTTTTGGTGTTCCTAAGTTGTGATTTCTTTCTGGTTCGATAGTTTTTTTTGTTTTTATTTTTTGGGACAGGGGCATTTATATGGTGGGTTTTTATAGGCAATACGTTTTTTAATTTGGGTAGTGATATTTTTTAGTATTTTAATAGTTTAGATTTTTTTATTTTCATGGTTTTAATTATTTTTTTAAATTTTTTCAAATAACTTGTATAGATTATAGGTTGTTATTTGTGCATTAGCATAAAGGTAGAGCTTTGGGGACTTTTTCTAGTAATGTTCAGGGTCAGTTGTACAGTTTTGAGTCTAGTGAGTTGGTTTGATTTAATTTTTAATGGGTGTTTGTTTCTATTAGCAGTTGTGTCATTTTCAAGGTGTATTTGAGTTTTTTTGGGGTTTTTGAGATACTGGTTTAGGAGGAAGTTTATGATGAGCATGTGCGGAGGTTTTGGGCTACTTTATAGTGGGATTTAAAATTGATTTACAGGTAGGTTTGAGTTTTTATTAGGGTTCAGTGACGTTGTGGGATGTTTGTTCCGTTCGTGATAGAAACAGGTTTGGTTTGATGTGCTGCGACGGGACGGGCGTGTGCTGCGTGCCGGCGCTGACAAAGGTACGGTATCGTTGTGGCTCCGGTGCGTCGGGTTAGTGAACTTCTATGGTTTAATATAGGGATGAAAATAGAAATAAATATACATTTAAAAATAAATATAACATTAGAGTGGTAAACATAAATATAGATAACAGATACATACATAAAACTATAATACATGGTATATAATTGGAACATATTATCATATCGGTAAATGATAGTCTATTTTATATATGTATATATAAATATATATATATATACAAAGATATATAAATATAGATTGTAAATATAAAATTATTTAAATAGAGTAAAAGTAAATTGGGGGGTTTTATTAGGTTATAGGCTGGGGTTTTTAAATAAATGATAGAAATGAAATATAAATTCAGATATACAAATATATATAGAAATACAAATATCTATACATATTTAATTTAAATAAATATAAGTAAAAAAAATTTATATAATACAGAAACTATATATCTATGATTCTATTAGAAGGTATTCTCTCTAATATATATAATATCTATGAATAAAATAAATAAAAATATCCATATAAATATCATTCTAATTTTGAAAAATAAATTTACTTCCTGCATTTTAAATCTGGTTCAAATAAAGGGCTGTCCTTGGTTTTTATTTGGTTAGAGGCAGGAGTTTTATTTTAAATAATATAAGTAATATAGAAATGTGGATCTTAAGATAGAAATATATAATAAATATATAAAGAGAAATTGCTAAACTATAAATTTAAATATATGTAAGTAATATGAAGAGGTGTAGTATAGAATATAAATATCATTATGTGGCAATATAAATTATAAATGGGAATATAAATATGAAAATATGTAAATATAGTTTAAGAGAAAGGGAATGTTTTGGCTTTCATTTAAGTAGAGGCAGGGTTTTTATTTTGAACATTATAAGTGTTCCAGAAGTAAAAATCTTGACACAGAAATATTTAATCAATATAAAAAATATGAATAAAAATATGAATAAAAATATAAATGCCTACTCGTATCGGATGTAATATAGAATATAAACTTATTTATAGATTGACATTGGTAAAGATAAATGTATAAGTAAGCAATATATATTAATATACATTATAAATACAAATATGAATATAAAAATTGAACATGAGGATAAAATCTATTTAAATATTGTTTAAAACAAAGGGTGGGGTTTTTTTTTATTCTTCTTGGTTAGAGGCAGGGTTTTTATTTTAAATAATATGAATGTAGATATTATTGTTATATATTTCTAAATATTGAGATATACAATCAAAATATAAATATATATATAAACACAAAATATAAATAAATACAAATAATAGGAAGAGATGTAATGAAGAATTCAAATAACAGTATACATAAGTATACGTTTCAAATGTAAATGTGAATATGAACCTGAAAAATAGAATTTAAAAAAATATTTAAGTACAGTTTTGAAGAAAGGGGTTCTTTTTGGCTTTAATGTGGATGGACGCAAAGGTTTGATTTTAAATAATCCAAGTGTTACAGAAGTAAAAATCGTAACAGAAATATATACTTACTATGTAAAAATAATTATAAAAATATACAAATAAATTTAAGTTGTAGGGATATATGCAATATGGAATAGAAATGTATTTATAAAAAGAAATGTATAAATGGACAGTGTATATCAATATACATTGTAAATAGAAATGTGACTATTAATATGAAAAAATATTTTAAAAAATATTTAAATATTTCTTAAAAGAAATTGGTTTTGTTTTGTTTTGTTTTTTTTTGTTTTTGTTTTTTCTTTTTGTGTTTTGTTTTGTTTTGTCTTTTATCCGATTAGATTAGAGGCAGACGGTTTTTTTTCCCTCTTCCCGGTTGTTTTGGGGCATTTATTTCAGAGCAGTTTTTGGCGGGGGTCGCCCCTGTTGTTTTTTGCCACCTTCGCTGCCCGCAGCCCCGAGGCGCGCTGCGCCCCCGGCTGGGGCGGGCGGCAGTGCTGCCGCCTTGTGGGCAGAGCGCGGTACTGCAGGTCTGCAGCGAGGGGCCGCCACCTTGGGAGTGGCGCGTGGCCGATGTCGCGGACTTTTCGTTGACCTTCTCGAGATGGCGGCGAAAAGGGCGGGAAAGTGGAGGAGCGGGTGGGTGTCATCTGGACTGCCTGCACGGAATACCGACGTCATGGCGGCCCCGACGGATTTTTCTGTGGCGTTTCATGTGTACCCGAGACATGCTGTGGGCTCAGGGGCGCCGGGGGCGGGCGTATTTTGGCGGGTTTGTGACAGGCATGTGGGTAAACGCCTCGCTGTGCCGGGGTCCTGTCAAGTCCGCTTTCCCGCCCTGAGGGAGCCGGGCCGAATAGTTCCGAAGAGCCGAGTGTGGCCGAAAAGAGCCGAGTTTCCCCGAGGAGCCCAGTGCGGCCGAAAATAGCCGAGTTGACGCCAAGAGCCGATGATAGCCGACTGGAACCGAGAGCCGAGTGTAGCCGACTTGAGCCGCATTTAGACAATGTGCCGAATACGACCGAGTTTAGCCCAACCGTGTGGAGTTCAGCCGAAGAGCCGAACTGAAACGACTTTAGACCAAGAGCCGAACCGAGCCGAATTCAGCCGAGTTTCATTAAACAGAACCGAACGCCGCCGCAGCGCTCTGCCTGCAGTGCGCCTGTGCAGACGGCAGGGGGCGCTGTGCCTGCAGTGCGCCGATGTACACGGCAGGGGGCGCTGTATAAAGTATCAAATATCAACTATCTATAAGAAGGAATAAAAGCTCTGTGTCACGTGCAGCAGTAGAAAATTTCAGGCTCCCAGGGAATAAATGGTTTTCTTTAAATCATTTTCGTTTTGGGGGTTTTTTTACTCCCAGGTAGCCTGACAGTTACTACTGCTGCTTTTTTATTCTAAAGCTAGAAAGGAAAACCAAGATTAGACATACAGGGAAAGAAAGAAAGACAGAAAAGGAAAAAAAGAAAATAAGGAAAGGAACTGAAAGGAAGAAAGAAGGAAGGACAGGGAGGAAGGAAGGCAGGCAGACAAAAAAAAACAAAAACCAGGAGGGCAAGGAGAAACCTAGGGAAAAAAAAAAAAAAAAGAAAAAGGAAAGAAAAAAAAAAAAAACAACAAAAAACAAACCCACCGAAAAAAACTCGAGATGGGCGAGAAACCCCCCCCCCAAAAGAAAAAAGAAAAACCAAGTTGGGCAAGAAAAATCCCAGATATACCACAGAAAAAGAAACAGGGGAAACCAACAAAAAAGAAAACAACAACAAGATGGGCAAGAAAAAACGCAGAAAAAAAAAACCAAAACAGAATGGGCAAGGAAAAGCCCAGAAAAAAAACAAAAACAAACAAAAAAAAACTAATAAGGGCAAGGAAATAAAAACAGAAAAAATAACCAAGATGGGCAAGAAATAACCCAGGAAAAAAAAAAAAAAAACCAGAATGGGCAAGAAAAGCCCAGAAAAAAACCCAGAAAAGAACCCAAAATGGGCAAGAAGAAACAAAGAAAAAACCCCAAGAAATGCCAGAAAAAAAATCAAGGTAAAAGGGAATAAAAGCCCCAAGAAACAAGGCAAGAAAAAGAGGCAATAAAGGCCACAAAAAATTCAAGAAAAAAACCAAGTAATGCCAGAAAAAGGTACGGAAATGGTTCTGCCAGGTGCGATCAAGGTGAGCGGGTTCAGTTTCAGGTCCAGGAGATGAACAAGTCTCAGATTAGCTTGGGGCACTGCTCTGCAATGCAGCCGTGACATGATTTATAGTTAAATATAGTTTAAATAAATTGGGGATTTTTTGGCTTTTATTGGGGTATAGGCTGGAGATTTCATAACAAGTATAAAAATAGAAATCCAATTCTATCCTATATATGTCGATATCGATAAATATTTAGTATACGTAAATATAAGTAAAAGAAATATATTGTGTAAAAAGAATATATCTATTATTATATAAAAAGGTATTCTCTCCAATCTATATAATACCTATAAATATAATACATGAAAATTACAAATGTAAATGTGAATAGAATTACGACAAACAAAATTATTTTAGAAATTTTAACTGTTGTTTAACTAAAGGGGTGTCTTTGGTTTTTCTTTGGTTAGAGGCAGGGGTTTTATTTTTAATAATATAAGTACGATAGAAATGTAAATCGGCATGCCGAAATATATAATAAATATATAAAGATGTAATACTAAACTATGAATTTAAAAAGAAATAGAAAAAGAAATTTATGTAAGTAACATGAAGAGATATAATATACAATATAATTCATATTATACAGTAATATTAATTATATATATAAATGCGAATAGAAATATGAAAAATATATGGTGGGGGCTCGGAGCAGCCCAGGTGTGAGTGTGAGGATGGTGGGGGCTCGGAGCAGCCCAGGTGTGAGTGTGAGGATGGTGGGGGCTCGGAGCAGCCCAGGTGTGAGTGCGAGGATGATGGGGGGCCGGCTCCTGCCGGGGCCAGGCTGCTTTAGGGGGAGGCTTTGCCTCGGCTCCCTTTTGCACGGAGCTGCTGAGTGGAGGGGTTTATGGGGCGCTGCCGGCGCTGTCTCCTGGAAGGGCTGCGGGAGCTTCTCACAGGGTCGGGGGGACACCTGGATCCGCGCCTGGATCCGCGGAGCATCGCTTAAAGGAGGCGCCGAGGGACGAATCTTTGTGCCGGGGAGCAGCAGTCGACCAGGTGAGCCCGTGTGGGTTTGGAGCGGGGAATTTGCTCCTTCCCCTTTGCAATTTCATCTTGCCAGTCCCTCCCCGGTTCCCCAGGAACAAAAATGGAGTTTATGAGGACAAAAGGGATTAAGGAGAAGGAAGCAGCTCCTCTTCTTTTATTGTCTGCGTTTGAACTGAGGGGATCCCTCTTGACTTGTGGTTTTAAGGGTGTTGATTGCGGGAAAAGCTGCCTTTTCCAGGCTGTTAGGGGTATCCCGGGGGTGACAGGGAATCCCTGCGTTCTATTCTAAGGGGAATGGGAAAAGTATTCTTGTGGTATTATGGGTTTGATTTGAAGGCAGCCCACCCCATTTGCATCACCCTCGGGTTTAAATGGAGGGGGCAGCCCTGGTGTCCCTCCTTTTGAAGGGTTTGAATGGAGGTCGAAATCGCCCTTTGCCATCAGTCGAAGGCTTTCATTTGGGGAGCGCCCCTTCTTTTCTGCTCTCCTAGGGGGTGAAATTGGAGGGGAGAACACATTTCTTTGCCCTTGTTGAAGTGAGGTGAGCCCGCCTGCGGCGTCGGTTTCGGGGTTGCGTTGCGGGGAGCCGCAGCTCCGGCAGCGTTTGCAGGCCTGCAATGGGGCTGTGCCGCTGCATCGGAGGGCGCTCCTCGTGCCCGCGGCCCGGCCCGGAACGTTCCCGCTCGGGAGCGCTGCCGGCACGGCCCGGGCAGCTGCCGGGGCGCACGGGGGATTCGGCGCGGCCGGGCCGGCCGAGGGCGGCGGTGGCGGAGCCGCGCCGGTGCGAGCCGAGGGGAGCCGGGCCGGGCCGGCCGAGGGCGGCGGAGGCGGCGCGGGCGCTGCTGCGCCGGCCCGGGCGGTGCCGGCCGCTCCGTCCGCTCCGGGCGCGGGGCCGGGGCGCCGCCGGTAGCCCCGGGCCCGGTGCCGGCCCCGCCGGGCAGGGGCAGCGGGCGGGGCTCCCCGGGACGGCGCCGGCCCCGCGTGCCGGAGCAGCCGCCGCAGGAGCCGCTTCCCTGCCGGGAGCCGCGCTCCGTCCGGGGCCGGCAGCGAGCGCAGGGTTCGGCCGCTCAAAGCTCGGCGGTGCCGCGGCTCGGAGGCGCTTTGGAGGCGTTGATTGCGTGGCTGTGTTCGGTTTGCAGCGGGTGTACGCTAAGGGTTACGGTGTTCTTCCCGAGCGGCACGGTTCTCGGTGCCGGTAGCGATGGTAAAGGTTTGTTTCGGATCGGGTTTTGTAGTCGGATTTTTTTTTTTTTCCTGGGTATTATGTTTAGAAGGGCGCGCAATGGTTTTTACGGGTCGTAGCGCGAAGCAGCGGTTCGCATTTTAATTCTGTTGCGGCGGCTTTTGTTAGCGTGAGTGTGTAGTGTTTGTTTTGGGGGGCTTGGGGTAGCGTCGTGTCGTTCATAGCCGCGGGTTTTTAATCTCGGTAATTGCATGTGTGTTTATCGTCTTCCAGGGCTTTTATTTGTTTGGTTTGTTGGATTGTAGTGTATGTTTTATGGTTACGGGTAATTTGGGGGACATTGTTTATGGTTACGTTTGTCTTTAGTCTTTGTGTTTGTTTCTAGGTGGTATTTTTATTTTGATAGCTTGAGGCACTATGGGTTTATTCAGTTGGGAATAATTTTTTTGTTGCAGATTTAAGTTTATCTGTTTTTTGGTATTATTCTTGTTGTTGGTTTCTTTATTTTCTTTTGTTGTTGTTGTTGTCTTTTAATGTATTTGAGTATTGTTTATCAGGGTTTTTTTTGGGAACATGGGTATTTATATGGTGGGTTTTTAAAGTATTTATTTATTTGGGTAGTTAATTTCTTAGTTTTTAGTGGTTGAGATGTTTTTCCGTTTTGTTAATTAGTTCAGCTTTTACAGTTATTTTTACAGAGGATTGTTTATTCTTTGAGTTAGTGTAGAGGTAGTTTTTTTTTTTTAATTTTAGTAACGTTGAGGGTGAGTGGCACTGTCTTGAGTTTATTAGATTGGTTTCACTTTTTTTTAGTACTTTTTGTAATTTGCTGTGTGTGTTTCTATAGGATTTTCTTTTATTTTGGTTCCATTTTTGTGTCGTGATGAGAATTGATATTGTAAAGAGTGTTCTTTGTTTTTTCTCTGACGCTTGTTTGGCTGTTGGAGATTTCTTGATTTTTTTGGAAGATATTGGTGGGAATTTGGTGCTGTTTGTTCTGTCATTTCATTTAGGAATTGGATTTTAAATATACAATTATGACTCTAACTGTATTGAAACAAAAGAAATAGATGTGTAGCAATGGGAATGAGCCAATTTTATTTTTATATATTGGGTCAATTTTTAAAATTTAACATGTAACTTAAGTCATTATATGTTACAATAAGTTATTCTAATTTTAATAGAGTATTGTGTATGTTTATAGATATATGAATAGAGAATATAAATGTAAATACGACCCAAACAAAAATACAATAATATAAATGTATTGCAACTATATGCAGATATATAAAAATTTTAATAATAAATTGTAAATGTAAAATAACATAAATTGATACAATATGTAATACAAGTAATACTGTATATATGTTATTAAAAATATTATAGGAAATGGATATAAAATGGATATAAATACGGATGTGATCTATCTATCTATCTATCTATATCTATCATTTGTTGTATATTATGATAAATATAAATATTTTAAAAAATTTAGGTAGTTTAAAATAATGAATGGTTTTGCTTTTTCTTTGCCAAAGCAGGGGTGTTAGTATAAAAATTGCAAATACGAATAATATAAAGGCAGAAATATAAGTATAGAAATAAATAGTAAACACATTAAAGATTTATATAAAAATTAGAAATATAAGGAAAAAGAAGTTGTAGCAGTAGATATGGTAAATAATTTAAAAAATAATTCCCGTATAGTTTTGAATAAGGTGCCTATTATATATAGTTATTAATGTAATGCATCAATATAAACTATAAATATAAATTTGAATATAGTCATGCAAGCTATAAATATAAAAATATTTCAATATAGTGTAAAAGAAAGGGTTTTTTTGTATGTATTGAGTTAGAAAGGGATTTTAATTTTAAATAATAAAAGTGTTCTAGAAATAGAATTTTAAAAATATAAATATAGAATCAATACATAAAGATATTTATAAAACCACAAAAGATAAATAAATATTATTAGTAGGAATAGACATAATATAGTGTAAGGAATAGACATAATATAGTGTATAAATGACATACTGCATCCATGTCCACTGTAAATATGCATGTGAATATAAATACGAAAAATAGAAATATCAAATGTATTTAAATCTAATTTAAATCAACGGGGCTTGTTTGGGTCATGTCGGGTAAGAGGCGGGTTTTTGGCATTTATTTCAGAGCAGTTTTCGGCGGGGGTCGCCCCTGTTGTTTTTTGCTGCCTTCGCTGCCCGCAGCCCCGAGGCGCGCTGCGCCCCCGGCTGGGGCGGGCGGCAGTGCTGCCGCCTTGTGGGCAGAGCGCGGTACTGCAGCCCTGCGCCGAGAGGGCTGCCATCTTGGGAGCGGCGAGTCGCGGGTGTCGCGGACTTTTCGTTGACCTTCTCGAGATGGGGGCAGAAATGGCGCGTAAATTGAAGGCCCCAGTCCGTCGTCTATCAGGGCTGCCTGCGTGTAAGACCGAAGCCGGCGCGGCCCCAGTGGGATTTTTTGTGGCGTTTTAGATGTACCCGAAAGGCGCTGTGGTCTCAGCGGCGCCGCGGGCGAGCGTATTTTGGCGGGTTTGTGACAGGCATGTGGGTAAACGGGTCTCTGTGCCGGGGTCCTGTCACGGCCGCTTTCCCGCCCTGAGGGAGCCGAGCCGGGCCGAATAGTTCCGAAGAGCCGAAGAGCCGAGTGTGGCCGAAAAGAGCCGAGTTTCCCCGAGGAGCCCAGTGGAGCCGAAAACAGCCGAGTTTCACCGAAGAGCCGAGTGTGGCCGAAAACAGCCGAGTTGACGTCAAGAGCCGATGATAGCCGAGTGTAGCCGACACTGGGCGCATTTAGACAATGTGCCGAATATGACCGAGTTTAGCCCAATCGTGCCGAGTTCGGCCGAAGAGCCGAACTGAAACGAGTTTAGACCAAGAGCCGAACCGAGCCGAATTCAGCCGAGTTTCATTCAACAGAACCAAACGCCCCCGCAGCGCTCTGCCTGCGGTGCGCCTGTGCACACGGCAGGGGGCGCTGTATAAAGTAAGTATCAAATATCAACTATCTATAAGAAGGGATTAAAAGCTCTATGTCACGTGCAGCAGTAGAAAATTTCAGGCTCCCAGGGAATAAGTAGTTTTCTTTAAATCATTTTCGTTTTGGAGTTGTTTTTTTTTTTTACTCCCAGGTATCCTGACAGTTTCTACTGCTGCTTTTTTATTCTAAAGCTAGAAAGATAAACCAAGATCAGAAATACAAGAAAGGGAAAGGGATAGGAAAGGAAAGGAAAGGAAGCAGGAGAGCAAGAGGGAAGGGAAGGGTTGAAAACCAGAGTGAAAAAAGAAAAAAGAGTTGGAGAGAAAAAGAGAGGGCATTCGGGAGGAGCGGTGCTGCCTCGGGTCCTTCCCCGCCCTGGGGCGAAGGAGCCGTTTGATGCCCGGGAGGGAGTGCAGCTCCCGGTGGCGGGGGACGGAGCCGTGGCTGTCAGCCCGAGACTACAACTCCCGGCAGGCCGTGCTGCCGGCGCGGCGTGTGACGCAACGGCTGACGCGGCCCATGAGTGGCTGGCGTGCCAGGCGGCCGCGCGGGGCTGTGCGCGGGCAGCTGGCGGCGCCTCTCCCGCGCGGGACGGCGACGCTGGAGGGGCGAAGGCTCCGTGTGGGCGCCCGCGTGGAGCTGAGGAGCGCGGAAGGAGCGTCCGCCCGGTTCGTCGGCCTCACTCAGCGGTGCCGGGGGCGGGGGCGCTGCCGCCCGCCGATGGCGGAGGGCGAGGCGGTGCTTTGCTGCCGCGGGCCGGGAGCTGCAGGAGCCGCCGCGGGCGAGCGGCGCCGGGCGCTGCCGCGGTCCCGGTGGGGCGGCCGCCCTCGGGCTGGCGGAGGCGCCGGAGGAGCCCCCGAGCCGCAGCCGTCTCCCTCGGGCTGCTGCCGGTGCTGCGGGCGGAGGCGGCTCCGCCGCGCGTTGGGCGTTGCGAGCAGGGAGCGCTGCGATATCGGCGGCGTGACGGGGCTGCTGCCCGCGTTAGTGCTCGTGGCTCTTTCCGCCGTGGAAACGGACGGAGCGGCGCTGAGCGGCGAAGCCCGAGATGGCCGGGAGAATGCCCAGCGCGGGGAGCCGGCGGGCTGTACCCTTCGGATGGCACAGGTGCGAGCTGCAAACTCATCCCCGCTTCCGCCCCTGCCCTCCCGAGCCCCAGGGAAAATGCTTTCCAGCATTGTCGAGCTTCTGAAAGACAAAACTTGTGATTTGACACTAGCATCCAGAAAAGGTTTCTGTCTAGATTAGCAAATGCCTAAATTGTTCTTGGTTACATCCCATGACCGGTTTTAGGCAGTGACTTTAGACTGCTTTTAGGATTTTCTTGTACAGTGGTGAGAAAATAGGCAGGTCTGATAGTGGTTTCACTTTTTTCTCCTTCACGTTCCATAAGATTCTTTTATCCAAGCACTTGTTTTAAAATTCTACTGTAGGCGTTTATGGTTCACTTTTTTTTCTTTGCAGCACCCGTGACTTTTTTTTTACTCTAAATCGGGAGTAAATATAGCTGAGTAAAATCACCTTGGTTTTCTTCCTTCTTTTTTTAACTGAATTGTTTTTATTAAAAATCCTATTTGAATATGTAGAAAAAGTGGGGATGTCCTGTAATATATCCTAGCTTTTCTTGTTTCCAGGGTACCCAGAAAATATGTCTCCCTTAGAGTCCCACAGAAACGTTCTCAGTGCGATCTCTGTCAAGGTATGTATTTACAAGTAAGTGATCCCTTTAGATATTTGCCTGTGAATTACCTTTTCCTGTAATTGAGAGCTTGCGTTCTGTGGGTTTTATGATAAAGCTGTAAAACATGTAAAAATGGTTTTGCAAGTCTTAATCGTTGAAGGCAGCAAGAAGTGGATTTAGAGCCTGTTCTTGAGCAGACAAAGGGAAAAAGTGTGACTTTGATGCTGAACTTGTCATTTTTCATTGGACTTGTCTGGAATTATTTAAGAGTAGAGAGAGCTAGAAAAAGAGAGAAATAGAATTGGTTCTTGAGCCCTCCTCAAATGCTCACCATGATGCAGCGTAGAGCCGAAGGGAAGGGTGATGGAACAGAGCTCTGTGCTTTAGAAGGAAATAAATTTAAACCTGACCTCCACACAGAGTCTCACTAACTTCTGTTGTTTTAAAATACCAAATACGTTTAGGAAGTGTTGGAAGTTAGTGTTTTGGGAAAGAAATGGCAGTTCCACAGAACATTCCATGGAACAGAGGCTCTGGGAACGATTCATGTTGTAACTGGTGTCACTGCAATCAGTTGGTGGCTCAGCCTTGAAACGTGCACTTGCCCTTCTATAAAGCACTGTTTTGTTTGCCTTTCAGTGCTGTGAGTCTTGATAAATCGGAGAAGAGCCCAAGAGAAAGTTTTCATCCCTTGATATAAAAGGTAGGAAGTGACTTGTTTTGGTTTGGTTCTTTTTCTTTATTATTTTCTGGAAATAAAAGTAATTAAGTATAGGTACTACTGGTTTGTTTCTTCCAGTAGCAGGTGATAATAATAGTAGTAGTACTAGTAAAAATAATAATAGACATAATAATAATAGTAATGTAATACTACTTGACCTGGCCATTTCAAATCAAAACTTCTAAACACAAATCAAACCATCATCCTTGTAGAATCTTTCACAGCAGCAGGCTAAAGATCCTGGTTTTGTTGACAGGATTTATTGGTTCTGGAAGAACAAGAGGGAAGTAGAAGCCTAACTACTTCTAGCTCACAGAGCCGTCCAGTGAACAGAGCTTTGTGTTTTGATGGGCTTGTGATGACTTTGAAATCAATTGCTCATTACAGTAAAAAAAAAATTCATGTTTTTTTGAACGTGACAGCAGAAATACCTTTAGGCACCAACTGAATAATCATAGATCACCAGTTTAAGTAAAAAATTCATGCTATACTATCGAAATTTAAAGGTAAATTATTATGTATCAGGTGATGGTATAAAGTGTATGTTCTCATGTGTAATGCAAAGATACATACGTACCTGAAAGTCCTTAGAGGAAACAAATTTTTATGTCTGCTGTTTGACTGTTTATCATATGATATTTGGTTTTATTTCCCAGGGATCGGTGAATTTTAACTTTGGAGTCCTCTATGCTAAGGATGCTCAGCTTACAGATGATGAAATGTTCAGTAATGGTGAGTTTTTCACCTTCTCTTTAATTGCTGTGCTGATCTGAATAAGAAAAAAACACAAGCAAGAGAAAAAAGAAGGATGGTTTATTATTTTTGATGCTGTTTTGTTTGTTTCCTCAGTATTTGCTGCAGCTCTGCGAACCCAAGCTTTGGGTTGGTTCCTTCTGTCCCGCTGGGAGTTGCCCAGTTTGGTTGCATCTGGTGAAATTCCCCCGAGACCTTACAGAACTAGCTCAAACTGCGTGAGAGCCATTTGCAGTTCTCTCCAGACACCTGGAGAATGGGCGACGTTTCTGAGGATCCGGCGAGCGCGCTTCTATCCAAACTCAGTCTGTGAAATTCCTGGGGAAAACCCTTCTGTGTCCTGAAGGGTTCAAACTCTGGTGAGGATGCAGTTATCAGGTGCTCACCTGGATGGTTCCAGCTCCCAAAGGTAACACTTGTACTCTTGCCCTGTGGTTTACATCTATTGTATTTTTGTTATTTTGCAAGATTTTTTGTCTTTGCAAAATATTGTGCATTTCACTCTTTGGAACCTCTCAGATGGTTCTTTGGTGCAGCACCACCCCATGGGACACTTGGCTGCTGTCCTGAAGGGGTTGGTCGCTAGAATTGTAAATCCTGGAGAGTTTATAAGTCTTCTGTCCCCAGGGAGGTATCATGCCTTGTTTACTTTTGTTCTGTTGGTTAGGCGCTGCTTCTCGTTGCAAGTATGAATTTCAAACTGCCCTGTTCTTATTTTAACTGTTTTCCTGGTTCTCTCCGTCCGGCAGGGAAAGACTCTCGTCTCCTTGTCGTCGGGCTCGGTGCTGTCCAAGAAGATGCAGAGACTAAAAACATCATAAGAAGCAAAATAGGACTGCAGGGAAAAGAAGCTGGAGAGAACAGAAGGTGATATTGTTATCCTTACCCTGTATTAGAAACATCCGCTGTGCTTTGGTGCTGGCAGCTGCCAGGGGCTTGTTAGCTCTTGTTGGCAGGTGTAGGTGTTCACTTGTAGGTTTTTTCTCTGGACAAGTCAATTCAAACTTTGCTAAGCTTATATTTGCAGATTACTCTGTAGCACAGTCCAGCATGACATTTTTGAATGTTGTAAAAATACCATGTTACTTGGAAATTGCTAATGGAGAGAAGCTTTAGGGGAAAATAAGATTTCAGCGTTGGGAGATGTGAGAAGAATTTTGTGGGGATGTTAGACTGAAGTAAAGCACACTTGAAGCTGGACTGGCATGCTGGCAGGTCCGCTATTAGACAGTAGTGCTGAGGTTAGCCTGTGGGTTGCCCATTGTTTCTGTAGAAATCAATGTTTCCTGGTCTTCGGAGGTAAGCTGCTTTGAAAAGCTGGAAGGTGCAGCATGCTGACAATCCCTGTGCTTTGGATTAAAAGTAGATTTCAGAAGGGTCCTAAGCTTTTGTCTTTTCCTAGAAGTCGATGTAATCCTATCGAGGGGTTTTTAATTCTGTGTTGCCATGTCATCCATCAGAGCCCTGTTGTACTAATCATCATACAAGTACAAAACAGAAAATCAGACCCTGTCCCAACCACTTATAGCCCAGAACATGATTTCCTCGGGCTGCCATTTGTGTGCCATCGGTACTCACCACGGAAGCGAGCTGGGGATTGTCGCAGCTGTTGGGAACAAACCGCTTCTCGTCACACAGAAATGGAATTGGGACGACGCCTCGGCCAGCCCCTCTCTGCCATTGTCTCCTGAATCTGCAGCAGAGCAGTTCCAGTCCATGCAGGCACGTGTAATCCAGCTCCTGATGATCTGAGCACACGGAGCAGCGCTCAGCTGCTGTGGGGGGCTCAGGGAAGGCAGAGTGTGCATTGTCATCTTCCTGAACCTACAGATGAATCCAAGTGAGAAGCCACAGGGTGGAAATCAGTCGCATATATGCTAAATAAAACTTGCAGATTTTTTTAAGAATTGTTGTTGCTTGTTCTTTGTTGTGCTTCAGTGCTTAGAAAACCTCCCTTTACAATCAGTTCAGTTCATCAGTTGAACCTTTGTTTGCAGACCCTCAGTGAGCAGAATTTGTTGCAGACTCAGTGCACGCTGTGCTGGCCTCCTGTGGAGTGTGAGGAGCTCATGTGTGCTACTTTTTGCTTTAGGACGCTCTGAGGTATTTATTCCTTTTGGGATACATGATGAGAATTCCCAAGAGAGGTAGTTATAAGGTATGACATCGGGAAAAAGCCTGTGTGGTTGGAATGTTGTTGCTGTCAAAAGGTAATTTTTTCTTAGCCAGTAGTTAGCTTTTTGCTTTATTTTTGTGGTATCAGTATTTATTGTTTAAAAAATTCCTTCAAAATAACTTCAGTGGCTGGCCATCAGTACCTTGTTCAGATTTGCCTATTTGCTTGTAGCTAAAATGTTCACATCTTGTTTATCATTCTATTTAAGAAACTGCTGCCCAGCCAACTAATAACTGAATATCCATCTGTCTAGGACATGGGGAGAGGATTTAGGTAATGTCTTTGTTTCCAGAAAAAAGTTCCAGTGTAGTTTCTAAATAGAGGAGAAGGGGGTGAAGACTCGGGGCTCTGATGCCGTTGGGGCACCCCACGGTCCCCAGGAGGGGGAGCCCCACTGGGGTGCAGGAGCAGGTGTGTTCTCATGTAATTATAAATTATAAATATAAATATGAAAATTATAAACATGAAAATATTTTTTAAATACTTAAATAAAGCGGGTTTTCTTTATTGGTCAATAGGCAGGGTTTTGATTGTAAAAATTATAAATACAAATAATATAAAGGTAGAAATCTAAGTTTAGAAATATATAATAAATACATACAGATAAATATAAAAAGTAAAAATATAAGAAAAAATTAGTTGTAGCAGTAGATATTATACATAATTTAAATAATAATTTAAATATATTTTAAAATTTTATATATATAATCATTATTAATGTAATACATCCAAAGAAACGATAAATTAAAATATGAATGTATAATTATACAAAGTATAAATAAAAAACATTTCAATATCCTTTAAAAGAAGGGGTTTTTTTATTTATTTGGTTAGAGACGGGGTTTTTATTTGGAATAATGAAAGTATTATAGAAGTATAAAACTAAATATAGAAATATACAGTCAATATAGAAAGATATTTGTAAAAACCCGAACGAACGACGCCTCCTTCGGCCGAATGGAACGAGCTCAGCCGAACCCAGGCGAGACCGGCCGAACCTGACGGCCTCGAGCGAACCGAGGCCAGGCTTGCGAGGCTGCCTGAACGGAGCCGAGCTCAGCCGAACCGAGCCCGCTGCTCTCGTGCGCGCTAATTAGCGCGAGTGCGGTCACAGCCCAATGTGCTGTGCCACGCCGCGCTCCCGATCGTGTCCTTGCGATGGCCGAGCCGCCCGCGGGACGCGGCAGCAGGAGAGCCCCGAGTCGGGCGAGTTTAACGTGAGGCGGCGCCGCTTGCCCGCCCTCAGAGAGCCGAGCCGAGCTGAGCCGCACCGAGCGCAGAGAGCGGCTCCGAGTTCGGCCGAAGCGAGCCGGCCCGCGCCGAGCGCACGGAGAGGCTCCGAGTTCGGCCGAAGCGAGCCGAGCCGCGCCGAGTTCGGCCGAAGCGAGCCGAGTCGCGCCGAGCCGCGCCGAGCGCACGGAGAGGCTCCGAGTTCCGCCGAAGCGAGCCGAGCCGCGCCGAGCGCAGTGAGCGGCTCCGAGTTCGGCCGAAGCGAGCCGAGCCGCGCCGAGCGCAGTGAGCGGCTCCGAGTTCGGCCGAAGCGAGCCGAGCCGCGCCGAGCGCACTGAGCGGCTCCGAGTTCGGCCGAAGAGAGCCGAGCCGCGCCGAGCGCAGTGAGCGGCTCCGAGTTCCGCCGAAGCGAGCCGAGTGGCGCCGAGCGCAGAGAGCGGCTCCGAGTTCCGCCGAAGCGAGCCGAGTGGCGCCGAGCGCAGTGAGCGGCTCCGAGTTCGGCCGAAGCGAGCCGAGCCGCGCCGAGCGCAGTGAGCGGCTCCGAGTTCGGCCGAAGCGAGCCGAGTGGCGCCGAGCGCAGTGAGCGGCTCCGAGTTCGGCCGAAGCGAGCCGAGCCGCGCCGACCGCACTGAGCGGCTCCGAGTTCGGCCGAAGCGAGCCGAGCCGCGCCGAGCGCACTGAGCGGCTCCGAGTTGGGCCGAATGAAGCCGAGCCGCGCCGAGTTCGGCCGAAGCGAGCCGAGCCGCGCCGAGCGCACTGAGCGGCTCCGAGGTCGGCCGAAGCGAGCCGAGCCGTGCCGAAGGGTCGAGTCCAGCCGAATGCAGATGACAATGGCCGAGTTTAGCCGATTAGAGCCGAGTTTAGCCGAGCAGCTGTGAGCCTTGCACGCTTGAGGTGAGCGTGCATCATTGCCGGCTTGGGATTGAGTGAAATGCACTAAGGAAACCAGCTCTGGGGAGGGAGGCAGGGAAATCCTCTCTTAACGTTTACCAATTCTTCCGTCAAACTCGTCACGGCAGGACAGCGTGAGGACTGAAAGTGTAAGCAGATGTGGAGAGAAACAGAGAATCTGACAGAAGCATCGAACACACAAGTGCACGAATTTTGCTTTTTGCTTGGATGTAAACTCAGAAGTTGTAAGGAATTTGGGAAGGAGAAGGGACATTTCAGAAGGAGAAGAAGGAGAAGAAGTTGTTACAGTCCTGGGAAAAGCTTTTGTTCTAGCTAATAAAAGAAGTTAGTTTAAATTAAAAAAAAAAAAAAAGTGGTTTCTTTTTTCTTCACTATTATATTCTTTGGTGGTATATGGTGTGTTGTTTTATTTCCTGGTGTTATTAGCTCTGTGTAAATTGATTTTTGAGTCAAGCTAACTTTGCATGGGTTGTTTTGTATTTGAGGTAGGATCAATTTCAATAGGTTTCTTTCATAGACTTCTGATAGGTATTACTGGGATTTTGGTTTTGTTTACTGTATGCATAAACATAGAGATTTGGTAGGGCCAGCTGGGCTGCTGGAGTTTTGGGTGTGAATTTATTAGATGGCTTTTGTTAAACACAGAATAATTATGTAAGGTAACAGCAAATTACCCAATTACCCAATTGATCTAGCTATGTAACCTTACCACAAAGTTTTATATCTTACCAGTTTTCTGTTCTTCTGCTCCAAGTAGTTGTTGCAAAAAAGAAAGCGCTGTTACTTTTCTGAAGAGTTTTCTTCTATAACAAGCCCTTTACTGCCCTTGAATGTGAGTCAGAGGAGCCAAACAGCTGCAGCTGCTCTGAGGGGTTGGTGGGATTTGCCCCCTCCCTTTTCCTGGGTGGCATGGGAACGAGAGGCGGGCACAATCAGGGGTATATTAACCCCAGCCGTGGCTGAGGGGCTTCATTCCTTCTCTGGGATGTGCTGGGGTAAGAGCTGACCTCATTTCAGTGAAGAGGCTTTTTCAGCCTGTCTCAGCTTCGTTTCAGCGGGTGGTTCTAGGCATCTAAAGCACAGAGGCTTGGAAGATTCTGTGAAGAAAACAGCATGGAATACAGGGAGTATTTAGGTTTGTGATTTTGGGTTTTGTGTTTAGGAGTGGTAAGGGGCTTTTGTAATTTTTAGTTTTGTTCTGATTGTTTTTTTGGTTGGATTTCTTTTGGTGGAATTTTTGGGGGTTTTTGGGGGGGTTTTGGTTGGTTTTCGTGGGTTTTTTGGATTTTTTGATGTTTTCTGTGGTTTTTTTGTTTCTGTGGGGAGTTAGTTGTTTTGGGTATTATTGTTTTTGTGGGGTTTTGTTTGTTTCTTTTTTTTTTTTTTTTTTTTTTTTGGGATTTTCTTTTTAAATTGTGGAGTGCAACTCCCTGAAATTCCAAGCTGTGTCAAGCACAACATTTTTTTCAGCAGATCGATCATGTCACAAGAGGGATCTGCCCAGTGTCCAAGATGATGTTTGAGATTGGGGCTTCAGGTGAGTTGAGGATTGTGACTGGGAGAGGGAGGGTGATCAGGTATCCAGTTAGGAGTTCTTGGGAGGGGGTTTGCAGGCAGCAGGGTGAGAAAGGGTCTTTATTTGTTTATTTGAGGGCTCCCCCACCCAAGGCTGTTCAGAAGCCTAGCAGAGGCATTGCCATGTCTTAGAGCACACAAGGTGATCCACTGCACTCACAGCAATGCCATTTAGCTTTGCCTTTCTCTAAGCCAGGTGCCACTCCTAATGAAGGCCACAGCCTTGGAGTCAGGATGAAGCTGGAGCCTGAAGGAGCCAGGCACACTCAGGAGAGGGCAAGTAGCTGACTTGCAGGGATTTGGCGCACATAACTCTGGACTCACACTTTGGTTTTGGTTTTCTTTATTGCAGCTGACCGAGAGGCTCACAGGCCATCACGAGGCCTTCCGAGGCAGACTCATTTCAGGTGCAACGTGGATTCCCATCACCGATCATCCAAAAGATAAGTCGGGGGCCTTGGCCTGGAGATGAGAGAATAGTGGGTTGGGAGTTCTTGGGGTAGATTTGAAAATTGGCAGGAGGAAAAGCAATCTTCTGCAAGGGCCTCTTAGGAGAGCTAAAGGGAGAGGCTCTACTTTTGATGGCAGCTTTCAGGCGGGCAGTGCAGAACAGCTCCGGTCTGTGTCGTGTTGTCCCGTGTTCTGTGTCCCCTGGTGTGTCTTTGGGGTCCCTTTTGCCTTCTCCCCTCAATCCCCTCACCACAAGCATGATGTGTCATGTTTCATGTCCCCCTGTTTGTCACGTTCTGTGTCACGGGTGTGTGCAGGTATTTGTGCTGGAGCTGTTCTGCCCTGCCGCATGGCCTGCTGCAATAGGAGAAACCTGGGGAGTTGAAATTTGTAATGTGGGCTGTACTTGGGCTCTAGATGCTGTTCCTAGATTGACATAAGGTGTTTGCAGCTTTTGAGTTACCCTGGTGGTGTTTGACATATGTTCTAACTTTCTTTCAGGTGCAGATGCATTCCATGTGTGGCAGAGGGTCAGGGTTAGGAGGTGCCGGGCCTTCTTAGGAGCGCGGTGAGTAGCAGAGTGGTGGGGTTTTGGCCGATGCGGTGCCAAGATCAGGCCCTGATGTTTGGTTCTCTTTACTCTAGCTGTCTGAGAGACACCAGCCCGGTGCCAGCAGGACCTTCCCAGGTGATGAGGTGGCCTTTGTTTGCACCTGACAGGGACCAGCATCCCCAGATGTCTGAGAGATAAGTAGAGGGCTGTGACCAACAGAGGGGATGAAGGCATGGTGCTTTTTTGGGAATTACTGGGAGGGGTTTTTGAGTCCAATTTTTGGGGGGGGGGGGGGGGGGTGGTGTGTTCATGAAGTGGTCCCTTAGGCCCCATAAAAGCCAAGTCTCACTTTTGATCACAGTGCTGAGGTGTGCAGCAGGGCAGAGCAGTCCTGGTGTGTCACTTGTCTATTGTGCATTATGTGTTGTTTGTGTATCCCATGTCTTTCACTTAGGGGGCCCTGTCAGTACCCCTGGCATCATTGTTAGCCTCTATGATCTCTGCGTTCCTAGACATGGCGCCCAGGCCATAGAACTTTTGACTCGGGAGCTCAGACAGGCATTAGACTCTCTTCTCTCTTTGGAAGCATCCAGTCAGATGTTGTGTCAGGTCTTGTTCTGAGCTGTATGGGCAGCTGCGCCCCACCTGGATCCATTATGATGGATTAGGACTTGTAATTTTACGAGGTTAGGTAGAGGATTTTGACTGTAGGATTCCTAGGCATCCGTCTTTGCTGTTCTTGCAATTAATCATTCAGTTATCGTCTTCTTCCTTCAGGGTTCTCTGAGCCTCATCAGCTCACCATCGGTCTCAGGTCGGTAATCTCCTTTTGCATTCTCTCAGTCCTTGCAGCCATTTTCCTTGCCAAGAGATTTCTGTCTGAGTCTTGTGCACATTGTTTGTCACGTCCTGTCCTGTGTCACGGGTGTCAGCACACATTTGGGACGGGGCTGCTCTGCCCTGCCGCATAGCCAGCTGCAATAGGAGAAGTCTTGGTGACTTGGAATGTGTAATGTGGGGTGTAGTTGGACTCTAGGTGGGATTTGTAGATGGACACAGGATATCTGGAGCTCATCAGTTATCCGGCAACAGTTTGACTCTTGTCCTAACTTTTTTTTTCAGATTCAGATGGATTAAATCTGTGCCAGAGGGCCCCATGCCACGTGAGGGGATTGCCCCGAGCAGGTGAGGCCCCATTTGTCTCTGCAGCAGTAGTGTATGTGGTGACTGTGTTACAGCTCTGGTCTTTGTCTTTATTTTAGGAAGTCAATCTGGATACCAGCAGCCAAGGTGAGCAGCGGGGAGAAGTGGTTGTTATTGCTCAGCTCTCAAGCACAACAATTTCTCAGCAGATTCATCGTGTCACCAGAGGGGTCTGCCCAGTGTCAAGGATGATGTTTGAGATTGAGGCTTCAGGTGAGTTGAGGATGGTGACAGGGAGAGGGAGGGTGATCAGGTATCCAGTTAGGAGTCCTTGGGAGGGGGTTTGCAGGCAGCAGGGTGAGAAAGGGTCTTTATTTGTTTATTTGAGGACCCCCCACACAAGGCTGTTCAGAAGCCTAGCAGAGGCATTCCCATGGCTTACAGCATACAAGGTGATCCACTGCACTCACAGGAGTGCCATTTAACTTTGCCTTTCTCTAAGCCAGGTGCCACTCCTAATGAAGGCCACAGCCTTGGAATCAGGATGAAGCTGGAGCCTGAAGGAGCCAGGCACACTCAGGAAAGGGCAAGTAGCTGCCTTGGTGGGATTTGGCCCACAATCTGTGGACTCACACTTTGGTTTTGGTTTTCTTTATTGCAGCTGACCGAGAGGCTCACAGGCCATCACAGAGCCCTCCAAGGCAGACTCATTTCAGGTGCAACGGGGATTCCCATCACCCATCATCTAAAAGATAAGTCGGGGGCCACAGCCTGGAGATGGGAGAGTATCAGGTTAGGAGTTTTGCGCCAGATGTAAAAATTGGCAGTGGGAAAAGCAATCTTCTGCAAGGGCCTGTTAGGAGAGCTAAAGGGAGAGGCTCTACTTTTGATGGCAGCTTTCAGGCGGGCAGTGCAGAACAGCTCCGGTCTGTGTCGTGTTGTCCAGTGTGCTGTGTTCCCTAGTGTCGAAGGAAGGAGACCCAGACATCCGTTGATCATCATAGGCCCAATTTTATTGATCAGTACGGCGGGTTAAATACAGTTAATAATAAGCTTCATACATATTGCAAAAGTTGAGCTCAGGATTGGTCAGCTTACATATCAGCATCTACGCCTACTTCTACATTCCTATGGTTCTGCTTTTGATACTTTCTACATATTCTCAGGATATATTCAGGAATATCTCTACTCCCTTTCCTCATGTTGCAGCAAGGTCACTGCTGACCTTTCCTTTTAGCTTGCTGACTGCTGGCTTTTCTCTTTCAGCTTAACCAGCGGCATTATTTCAGCGTGGCCTTTCTCAGCTAACCAATTATTAATAAATCTCTCCACATTTCCCCCGTTTTCTTCTTGCGCAAGGAGATTAGTTTGCCATGTTTTTGCTATTGTACGGCTGACCATGTTTTGAATACAGTTAAAGATACAAGGCAAAATAAGCAAAAACAGTAAGATTACACCCAGCAGGCCTATAGCATAGATCACAAGGTTCCTCAGCCACGGTCCAAGTCCTAGGCCTTTAAGCCATTCGTCAATTCCTAAACCGTCTTCTTCCTTAAGTTTGTGAAGTCCCTGTTGCAATTCTTTTATCTTAGAGTGAATGGACACCGAATGATCAGACAGATTCATGCAACACATTCCCTCAAACTCTTCACATCCATGCCCTTGTGCTAAGAGCAAAAAATCTACAGCAGCTCTATTCTGCAAAACAGCATGGTTAACACTTTGCACATCTGCAGTTAACATGTCTAGAATTTGTGATGTCTTGTTCAACTCATCCCTTGCCCAGCATCCTAATTGTTTTGCTAAATTCATGGCTTTATTGGCAGATCCTCCTGGCATGATAGTTGAAACCACCACCTGTTTGAATGTGCCCCAAAACCGTGGATCTCCTATCTTGCTGCAGTCTAAGTCATGTATGCTACGTTTTTTCCTGTTTGAATTTTGACTCAGCTGCATTAGCAAGGACACATTAGGGTGAAACAGTGACAATTTTCCCAAATAACAGGGTCCACCCTGTGGTTTAGCTGGTATGCCATTCCACGCCCTGTCTCCACAAATCAAAAATATTCCTGTGGGTAATTTCATTGGTGCTGTGATATTTGTGCCGTTACACTGATTGTAATGCTGTGGAGAGAATTCACTCACATTCAGGGATGAATCTAGGGTGGCCCATGTTTCTTTAGGTTGGTTTAAATTCTGAGCACCCAAAAGTCTGAAGCTAAACCATCCACCAGCTGTAGTGTTAGATACGCTGGCATTTGTACTTCCAAAAAGATCCAGTTCCTCAGGAGGAGAATGCAAAGAGGTGTTAAGTGATTGGATTAGTAAGCATTGACGATAGCCATCACTCTGACCTGCAGTATACCCTTGTTGCACTGGCAATGTGATGTTTGACATGTTAGACATACATAAGGTTTGGTTGTTTATCAAACTGCAAAATTCTCCAGGAGACCACACCGGAAGTCCCACCAGGCATGTTCGAAATGGGTTAGTGACTCCTCCAAGACTAAGACAAAGTGATGATTGGTTAGTTTGATTAGCAAGTGTCACCCATAAATTTTCCCTTGGTTGACTAAAGTGTGTTATTCCTACTGCTTCACTTGCTACAGCATTGAGCAGTATAACAAGAACAAACCTCATTTTTCTTTCTGCTTGCTTTACTTCTCCCTTTCTTCCTTCTGCTTGCGTTGTTTTTCCTTTCTTCGCTGTCTTTTCCCTGGTTTGTTAGATTGTCTATTGTAAGGCTGAGTTAATTTTTGAATATACTGATCTAATTCTAAATCAGCATCCTTGCTCACAGGTATAGCATGAGATAAGTTTGAAGGCAAATCAGCTTTACAGCGAGCTGCTATGATGCGTGAAGCTTTAGTAATTTCAAATACTCTAAGGTTTTCCTGCAACTTCCACCTAAGATATGCTATAATCACTTGTTCTGCACTCTCAAAAAGCTGTAATCCTGTCCGTCCTGGCAGGCCAGTACTTTGTTCAAGAGCTCTAACCCAGAAATAATTTCGAATCCACTTTCCAGAACAAGGTTTACACCATAAATAATCTACTGACCTCTGTGAATACCAATAAACCTGATTACAATCTGCACAATGCAAAGCTACCCATGCATAGCATTTATCATTATCCCTTTTGCAAACGTAACAAGGAAGTGAATATAAGTAAGGACCAGTATGAAATTGTGGTTCTTCAATCCAAAGCAACCAATTCAATGGTGGTGATCGCAAAGCCTCTTCTGCCTTTTTACTGTATGAGGCTAACAGCTCAAGGTCTCTCTTTAACACAAGGTGTATCTTATTTCGTAATCGTAGTTCTTGTTCGTTATCCTCCTCAACAACTATATCTTCCCGAGGGTCCCACAATTGTAGAAGTGTTCTAATCATAGAAAATTAATTAGCAATCACTGATACCCTTATTCAAATGAGACCCTTCCCCTTTTGCCTTCTTTTTCTTATCTGTCTTTAATCTTGCTGCTCCTGATCTCACTGGTCCTGCCACTTGCAAACTCAATTTTTGCAATTTGTCAATGCAGCAATCTAATGCTCTATCAGGATCCCCTTTGAAGGGTCCTACAACTGAATGCTGTGTTAAAGGCACTAATTTCCTACACCTTATAGAAACTATACGTGATTTACTTTGAACCTTAATTCTATTCACAATACATTGTAGTTCCCATCGATAATAAGCAAGAATTTTCTGTTCAGGAGACTCATAAAGATTTAAAGCTATATATGCATTTTGCCCTGTTTGTCTCCTTAATTCATCTTGCCAACTTTTACCCCACGTGTGCTCTTGTTCACAAGTATGACACCACAAATCCCACAATAGTGATTGTTCTATCCAAAAAGTTCTTTCACAACCCCCACAACGTAGAGCTATCCAGGCAGCACAATGTGGATTGTAACAGTCAAGGCAATGTAGTTTCGCTGGATTCGTTAAATGAAAAGTTGATAATGAGTCAATAAAACCAATCAGCTCCTGGGCTGTCCGATAGTGACGTGTCAGTGTTCTGTCCAACGCTTCCGAGTACCCCTTCAATTGTAACAGTAGTGGCTGTAGGACTAGAAGCAGTTTCTTCCCCAGTCGCTCCCTGTCCTCCTCCGTGAGGCGATCCACCAGAGGCTGCATCAAAGACAGGTTTAGTCCACTTAGCAGGCACCCACAAAGGCCCTGTAGGTGAGGAAACACAAAGATACCCCCGACCCCAATATAATACTTTTGCAGGTTTTTCCCATAATCCTGTACTCGGGTTCTTATACTTAACCCAGACCTCTGTTTCCTTAGTATTTTCCTGACCTGACCTCGGATGATGTTTCATTGCAGGGGGGGTATCATCTTCCCCAAAAATGCATAAATGGTTAATCACATACAAAACCTTAGCCAAACATGCCTGTGGATCTGCCAAATCTTGATGTTTTTCAATATACTGCTTAAGGGTACTGTTTGCTCTTTCCACTATTGCCTGTCCAGTAGGAGAGTGTGGAATACCTGTCACATGCTTAACAGACCACTGATTCAAAAATTTCCGAACCCTAGCACTTACATAAGCTGGACCATTATCGGTTTTGATACTCTTTGGAACTCCCATAACAGCGAAACAACTTAACAGGTGTCTGATAACATGTGTAGCTTTCTCCCCTGCCTGAGCCGTAGCCCATATGTAATGACTATATGTATCTATGGTGACGTGCACATGCTTGACTTTACCAAATCTGGCTATGTGTGTAACATCCATTTGCCATTTCTCATTTATTTCTAAACCTCGAGGATTAACCCCGATGCCTAGACCTATCCCACCATTATGATAACTACATGTTGGACATGCTCTGACAATGGCCTTGGCTTCTGACAAACTCAGCTCAAAGTGTTTTGCTAAACCTCTTGCATTTTGATGATATCTACTATGTGCTTCTCTGGCCAATGTGTGCTTGTCAATAGGACAAGAATTATCAATGGGTAGGGTAACCAATTTATCTGCACGTTCATTCCCTTCTCCTAAACCTTCAGACCATTTATGACTCCTAATATGAATCACAGAATATGCTGCATTTCTTTCTCGTAAAGCCTTCCTTAACTGTATCAGTAACTCATACAATCGTTTATTATTCACTTCCTTAATTGTTGCTTCCTCTATTCGTTTGGCTACTCCTGCAACATACATAGAGTCTGTGACCACATTTAAAGGGTCCTGTAAGTTGGATACCGCCCATACTACTGCTAGCAATTCCAAAGTTTGTAAGCTATCTGCAGGGTCTGCTGTGAGGAGTTGATGCTTCCATTGTCCCTTTTCTTGCCAGGTAACAGCAGCACGCCTTGATTTCTTTCCTGCATCTGTAAAAGCTGTAATAGCTCCTTCTATGGGGCATTCTTCTCTCAAAGGTCGAGTAATCCAGTTCCATTCTGTCATCCATTGCAAAACTCTAGGCACTAATTTACTAGTCTCTACTTTAGCAGGTGACATCAATAATGCTTCTTGTAAATTCTTTGAATTAATCAAGTACCAGTCCAAGGTTTCTTTTTCCATAGGCAATCTAATAGTAGCAGGTTCTCTACCATCCACTTCAAGAATTCTGAGACGCCCCTTTTTGATTAATGCAGCCAATTGTTCAATTTTTGAAGATATTGTTTTCTTATGCTGTAGTGATGGTGATAACCATTCCAACACCCGTATCTCCCCCGTTTTCTTTTGCAACTGAGAGAGAGCACCAAGCAAGTGGCAAGGGCTATTCCAGATAATAAGGTCGATGGGGTGGTCGAGTTGTCGACGAGACACATACCCTTGCTGTACACAGTTACTAATTTGCTGCAAGGCAAGATGATGCTCCTTTGTCAGGTGTACAGGAGTAGTAGGGTCCACGCCTCTCAACAAAGGCCGTAGGGCTTCTAGTAAATGATTTGGTATTCCCACAATAGGCTTCAGCCACTGTAAGTCTCCCAGCAACTTCTGTGCATCATATAAAGTTTTAATGTCCAATTGTAATTCCAATTTTTGTGGTATTACTATTTGATCCATCAGAGTCCATCCCAAATATTTCCAGGGCTTTGTAGCCTGAATTTTCTCTGTAGCAATAACAAGTGAATATGCAGCAAGAGTATTTTTAATGGTTTCAATCTGTAAAGAGGAGAATGGCTGTTGCTGTGCAAACAAAATATCGTCCATGTAATGATATATTATAGTTGCTGGCCATTTGCGACGTAGTGGCTGTAAAGCAGCATCAACATAAAGCTGACATAAAGTGGGAGAGTTGCGCATGCCCTGCGGAAGAGATGTCCATTCAAATCTTTTATCCGGTTCTCCACGATTTATTGCTGGTAAAGTGAAAGCAAATCTCTTCATGTCATCAGGATGTAGGCCAATAGTGAAAAAACAATCCTTTAGGTCAATAATTAAAAGTGGCCAGTGTTCTGGAATCATAGCTGGATTTGGAAGACCAGGCTGTAAAGCTCCCATTGGTTCCATTTGGTCATTCACAGCCCTCAAATCGTGTATCAAACGATATTTCCCTGATTTCTTTTTGATTACAAAAATAGGTGTATTCCAAGGGCTTGTAGATAGTCGTAGGTGCCCTTTTGTATATTGTTCCTGTACCAATTCATGGGCATGCATAAGACTCTCCCCTTTTAATGGCCATTGCTTAACCACCACCGGTGTATCTGTTTTCCAGGTGAGTGGAATGGGGAAAGTCCAAGCAATGGCAATTACCCCAAAGGGTGTTGATTAGTTAACACCACTCCCAATTGTGTTAAAATGTCCCTTCCAATTAAACAAGAAACTGTAGGAGGCAGTTGAACAATTGAAAACACAGCAGATATTTGTTGATTCTCAATACACACAGACAAAGGCGGCGACCTGCTTGCCAGTGTAAATCCTCCCACTCCTGTGAGCATGTTTGATGAGGGAAATAGAGGCCAATGTTGTGGCCATGCTTCTGGAGAAATGATGCTAGTATCTGCTCCTGTATCCAATAATCCATAAAGGGTTATGCTTTGATGCCCATAAGTAATTCCAACCTTTTGCTTTGGTCTATTTTGTAAATCCACAGTTAAAAGTGTAACACCAGTAGAGCCAAAACCTTTTTCATCCCGTGTTTGTCCAGTAAGTGATTGTATTCCTGATGTCATTTGTGACAGTGGTACCAATTGTGCAATGCGTTGTCCTTTTGTAATTTTAATCGGAGGATAAAGGGTGTAAGCCATGATTTGTATTTCCCCAGTAAAGTCTGCATCGATAACACCAGGCAAAACAAATAATCCCAACATAGTTATAGAAGAACGTCCCAGCAATAATGCTCCACATGTTTGTCCATTTAATATAAGAGGGCCCTTTACTCCAGTGGGTATCCTCTCAGGCCGATTCGTCATTAGTGTGACGTCTACTGCTGCTGATAAGTCCAAGCCGAGGCTCCCTGTTGTTGCGGGTTGCAGACAGGAGGTGGTAGCGATGTCACAGCAGCTGCTGGTGTTCCCGATGTCACGGTGGCAACTTGTGTCTGGGCGCGGCCCCCGAGATGCGCGCTCCGCTGATGGTTTCCCGACCGGCGCCTGCAAGCCGTAGTGTTGTGGGAGCTGGATCGGCAGTGTTGACACCATACACCAGTCGCTCGGCAGGTTCGGCGTGTGTGTCCCTCATTGCCGCATCGGTAACACTTAAGGAATGGCTTCGAACCTCCTTGCGTGGAGCCATTTCGGAGAGGAGCAAGAGCAGCTAACACCTGATTTTGAGCAGATTCTGCTTGCTTTTGTAACCCTAATCCCATTTCCTTTAAGGCTTCTACTATGAATGCCTGTGAAGCTGTTGGCATTAATGCCATTCGCTCTAATGCTTCCTCAATAGTCCAATTTGCCCCTAAAGTAGCTAATACTCTCTGGGTTGCTGGATTGCTATTTTGTAATGCACACTGCTTCAATAGCGCCCCCTTCATGTAGTCTGCGACACCGGCCCGATCTATGGCAGTAGCTGCTCTATCAATAAAATTCCCAAATGATTCTTCCCTTCCTTGCTTAATACCCATATAAGCCGGTAACCCTCCTGGCTCTTTAACCATGTCTATTGCAGCACGCACTAGCCTCATAGCCTCTCTAAGTTTATCTGGTCCCGATATCATCTGTGCCTCTGTATGTAAATATGCCCCTAAGCCCATCAGCTCCTCTACTGTCACCCCCTGTAGTGGGTCTCCCTGGGCTCGTTGTACAGCAACCGATTCGTTCACCAACGCTTGCCAATGGGCATTAAATAGTAACTGCTGATGCTGAGTAAATATCAATCGAGCTATTCCTCTTAAATCATTAGGACATAAAACCTGAGTATTAAAAAGATAATCTAGCATTTGCTTAACAGGTTCACTTTTTACTCCAAACTGACTAACCGTAGAACGTAGCTGAGTTAACAGCTTCCAATCTAAGGGAGTATATTCTGCTATATTATGCGTAAGGTTCCCCTGTGCATCATAGTGTGGTGTGTATGTAACTGGGCATGCAAGACTAGAAGCTATTTCCACCGCCTCACCATCCCCCATTTGCATTACTTCTTTCGCCAAAGCAGCCCAAGCTTCCCTCCTCTGTTTAGCCATCTCCCCCCATGGATCACGGTGTGCCCCTGGGATGGGATCTGGCTCTTTAAGGGTGCTATGCTGCTGGCGCTTCGGTGCAGGCACCGAGTTTTCGCACGGGGAAGGCAGTGAAGCAGAGGCTGGCTCGCGCGGGGGAAGCAGGGGAAGCAGCCCCCCCGCAGGAGCTGACAGTGAAACCGGAGCCGGCTCAGGCTGAGACGGCCCGCGGGGGGCAATCAGCCCCCCCGCCGAAGCTGTAACCGGAGCCGGCTCATTGAGGGGAAGCGGCGGAGGCAAGGCTGACGGCGGAGGCGAAGCTGGCTTGCTCCCACTCCCACCGTCCGACCCGCCCGAAGCCGGTAGCGGAGGCAAAGCTGGCTTGCTCACACCCCCACCATCCGACCCGCCCGAAGCCGGTAGCGGAGGCAAAGCTGGTTTGCTATTACCCCCACCATCCAACTCGCCCTCCCCCTCAGACAGGAAAGGTGCAGACGGTTCCACTGCGCCTATAGGAAAATCTTCCACACTACTTTCCTGGGGACCCTTAGGCATAAGTATCTTAGTTACAGAAGGTGCCAGGGGATCATCCTCACGACCATACCCTATATTCCTCCTATGAGCTTCTGTTGCCCTTTCTGCTGCCTTTCTCTCAGAGACCTGCTGCAGTAACGTGTTATACACCACCCGCCATAACTTCCCGAATTTCTTTGCTGACTTATCATCGTCCAACACTGTATCCCACAATATTTCCCCAAACTTCTTCCACTCTGCTAGCTCATGAACTGTATGAGGGTTAGAAAAAATACCCTTAGCATGGCCATAGGCTAATAACCCTGGTAACTCCTTTTTTAAATCTATCCCCTTTATCCCACGCCGCTCTAAATAGGCGGTAAATAAATCATATGCCGCTTGCCTATCCATACCTATTAATCAGCGCGCGCTGTTGCAGCTCTCCAGGCTCCCGCGGCACGTATTGGCTTAAGTCCACCGTTGTGAACCTTAAGGGTGCTTCAAATTCCGGCACCGTCCCTGCTGCAGGGGGACCCAAACCCAACTTCCCGACCGTGGCGTAATCCCTTTTTCTTTTAATCCGAGAAAAAGGGTAGAGATTCGGTTATGCCCGCATTCTCCACCATTTGTCGAAGGAAGGAGACCCAGACATCCGTTGATCATCATAGGCCCAATTTTATTGATCAGTACGGCGGGTTAAATACAGTTAATAATAAGCTTCATACATATTGCAAAAGTTGAGCTCAGGATTGGTCAGCTTACATATCAGCATCTACGCCTACTTCTACATTCCTATGGTTCTGCTTTTGATACTTTCTACATATTCTCAGGATATATTCAGGAATATCTCTACTCCCTTTCCTCATGTTGCAGCAAGGTCACTGCTGACCTTTCCTTTTAGCTTGCTGACTGCTGGCTTTTCTCTTTCAGCTTAACCAGCGGCATTATTTCAGCGTGGCCTTTCTCAGCTAACCAATTATTAATAAATCTCTCCACACCCTAGTGTGTCTTTGGGGTCCCTTTTGCCTTCTCCCCTCGAGGCCCTCCCCACAAGCATGATGTGTCGTGTTTCATGTCCCCCTGTTTGTCACATTCTGTGTCACGGGTGTGTGCAGGTATTTGTGCTGGAGCTGTTCTGCCCTGCCGCATGGCCTGCTGCAGTAGGAGAAACCATAGGGAGTGGGAATTTGTAATGTGGGCTGTACTTGGGCTCCAGATGCTATTCCTAGATTGACATAAGGTGTTTGCAGCTTGTGAGTTACCCTGGTAGTGTTTGACATATGTTCTAACTTTCTTTCAGGTGCAGATGCATTCCACGTGTGGCAGAGGGTCAGAGTTAGGAGGTGCCGGGCCTTCTTAGGAGCGCAGTGAGTAGCTGAGTGGTGGGGTTTTGGCCGATGCAATGACAAGATCAGGCCCTGATGTTTGGTTCTCTTTAATACAGCTGTCAGAGAGACCCCAGCCCGGTGCCAGCAGGACCTTCCCAGGTGATGAGGTGGCCTTTGTTTGCACCTGACAGGGACCAGCATCCCCAGATGTCTGAGAGATAAGTAGAGGGCTGTGACCCACAGAGGGGATGAAGGCATGGTGCTTGTTTGGGAATTACTTGGAGGGGTTTTTGAGTCCAGTTTGGAGGGGGGGGTGTTCATTAAATGGCTCGTTAGGCCCCATGAAAGCCAAGTCTCACTTTTGATCCCAGTGCTGAGGTGTGCAGGGCAGAGCAGTCCTGGTGTGTCTCGTGTCACTTGTGTGTTGTGCATTATGTGTTGTTTGTTTATCCCATGTCTTTTACCTTAGGGGGGCCTGTCAGAAACCTTGGCATCATTGGTAGCATCCGTGATCTCTGCATTCTCTGGCCTGGCACCCAGGCCATAGATGCGATTCTGATACCTGTCTGAGATCCCCAGTCAAAAGTTCTCTCTTTGGAAGCATCCAGTCAGATTTCTTGTCAGGTCTTCTTCCTAGCTGTACGGACAGCTATGCCCCACCTGGATCCATTGTGGGGGATTAGGACTTGCAATAATATGAGGTTAGGTGCAGCATTCTGACAGTAGGATTCCTAGGAATCCATCTTTGCTGTTCTTGGAATTAATCATTCAGTTATCATCTTCTTCCTCCAGGGTTCTCTGAGCCTCATCAGCTCACCATCGGTCTCAGCTCAGTCATCTCCTTTTGCATTCTCTCAGTCCTTGCAGCCATTTTCCTTGCCTAGAGTTTTCTGTTCCTGTTGTGTCCCCGTTGTCTCTCCTGTCCTGTCCTGTCTGTCCTGTGTCACGGGTGTCAGCACACATTTGGGACGGG
The DNA here is from genome assembly GCF_027579445.1 of Ammospiza nelsoni. NCBI lineage: Eukaryota > Metazoa > Chordata > Aves > Passeriformes > Passerellidae > Ammospiza > Ammospiza nelsoni. The sequence goes on from NC_080640.1 coordinate 39,581,035, forward strand.
GCTGCTCTGCCCTGCCGCATAGCCTGGTGCGATAGGAGAAGTCCCAGGACTTGGAATTTGTAATGTGGGGTGTAGTTGGACTCTAGGTGGGATTTGTAGATGGACACAGGATATCTGGAGCTCATCAGTTATCCTGCAACAGTGTGACTCTTGTCCTAATTTTTTTTTTCAGATTGAGATGGATTAAATCTGTGCCAGAGGGCCCCATGCCGTGTGAGGTTATTCCCCTGAGCAGGTGAGGCCCCATTTGTCTCTGCAGCAGAAGTGTGTATGGTGACTGTGTTGCAGCACTGTTCTTTGTCTTTCTTTTTAGGAAGTAAATCTGGATACCAGCAGCCAAGGTGAGCAGTGGAGAGAAGTGGTTGTTATTGCTCAGCTCTAAAGCACAACAATTTCTCAGCAGATTCACCGTGTCGCAAGAGGGATCTGCCCAGTGTCAAGGATGATGTTTGAGACTGAGGCTTCAGGTGAGTTGAGGATTGTGACTGGGAGAGGGAGGGTGATCAGGTATCCAGTTAGGAGTTCTTGGGAGGGGGTTTGCAGGCAGCAGGGTGAGAAAGGGTCTTTATTTGTTTATTTGGGCCCCCCCCTCCCCACAAGGCTGTTCAGAAGCCTAGCAGAGGCATTCCCATGGCTTACAGCATACAAGGTGATCCACTGCACTCAGAGGAATGCCATTTAACTTTGCCTTTCTCTAAGCCAGGTGCCACCCCTAATGAAGGCCACAGCCTTGGAATCAGGATGAAGCTGGAGCCTGAAGGAGCCAGGCACACTCAGGAAAGGGCAAGTAGCTGCCTTGGTGGGATTTGGCCCGCAATCTGTGGACTCACACTTTGGTTTTGGTTTTCTTTATTGCAGCTGACCGAGAGGCTCACAGGCCGTCACAGAGCCCTCCAAGGCAGACTCATTTCAGGTGCAACGTGGATTCCCCTCACCGATCATCCAAAAGATAAGTCGGGGGCCACAGCCGGGAGATGACGGAGTAGTAGGTTGGGAGTTCTTGGGGCAGATTCAAAAATGAGCAGAGGGAAAAGCAATCTTCTGCAAGGGTCTGTTAGGAGAGCTAAAGGGAGAGGCTCTACTTTTGATGGCAGCTTTCAGGCGGGCAGTGCAGAACAGCTCCGGTCTGTGTCGTGTTGTCCAGTGTTCTGTGTTCCCTAGTGTGTCTTTGGGGTCCCTTTTGCCTTCTCCTCTCGAGGCCCTCCCCACAAGCATGATGTGTCGTGTTTCATGTCCCTCTGTTTGTCACGTTCTGTGTCACGGGTGCGTGCACACGTTTGTGCCGGAGCTGTTCTGCCCTGCCGCATGGCCTGCTGCAATAGGAGAAACCTGGGGAGTTGAAATTTGTAATGTGGGCTGTACTTGGGCTCTAGATGCTGTTCCTAGATTGACATAAGGTGTTTGCAGCTTTTGAGTTACCCTGGTGGTGTTTGACATATGTTCTAACTTTCTTTCAGGTGCAGATGCATTCCATGTGTGGCAGGGGGTCAGGGTTAGGAGGTGCCGGGCCTTCTTAGGAGCACTGTGAGTTGCTGAGTGGTGGGGTTTTGGCCGATGCAGTGACAAGATCAGGCCCTGATGTTTGGTTCTCTTTAATACAGCTGTCTGAGAGACACCAGCCCGGTGCCAGCAGGACCTTCCCAGGTGATGAGGTGGCCTTTGTTTGCACCTGACAGGGACCAGCATCCCCAGATGTCTGAGAGATAAGTAGAGGGCTGTGACCCACAGAGGGGATGAAGGCATGGTGCTGTTTCAGGAATTACTGGGAGGGGTTTTTGAGTCCAGTTTGGAGGGGGGGTGTTCATTAAATGGCTCGTTAGGCCCCATGAAAGCCAAGTCTCACTTTTGATCCCAGTGCTGAGGTGTGCAGGGCAGAGCAGTCCTGGTATGTATCGTGTCACTTCTCTGTTGTGCATTGTGTGTTGTTTGTGTATCTCCTGTCTTTTAGCTTAGGCCTTTGAGGGCCCTGTCAGTACCCCTGGCATCATTGTTAGCCTCCGTGATCTCTGCATTCCCTGTTCTGGCACCCAAGCCACAGAACTTTTGACTCGGGAGCTCAGACAGGCATCAGACTCTCTTCTCTCTTTGGAAGCATCCAGTCAGACGTCTTGTCAGGTCTTGTTCTGAGCTGTATGGACAGCTGTGCACCACCTGGATCCATTGTGGTGGATTAGGACTTGCAATAATATGAGGTTAGGTGCAGCATTCTGACCGTAGGATTCCTAGGCATCCGTCTTTGCTGTCCTTGGAATTAATCATTCAGTTATGATCTTCTTCCTTCAGGGTTCTCTGAGCCTCATCAGCTCACCATCGGTCTCAGGTCGGTCATCTCGTTTTGCATTCTCTCAGTCCTTGCAGCCATTTTCCTTGCTAAGAGATTTCTGTTCCTGTTGTGTCCCTGTTGTCTGTCCTGTGTCACAGCTCTCAGCACACATTTGTGCCACAGCTGCTCTGCCCTGCTGCACAGGCTGGTGCAATAGGAGAAGTCCCAGGACTTGGAATTTGTAATGTGGGGTGTAGTTGGACTCTAGATGGGATTTGTAGATGGACACAGGATATCTGGAGCTCATCAGTTATCCTGCAACAGTGTGACTCTTGTCCTAATTTTTTTTTTCAGATTGAGATGGATTAAATCTGTGCCAGAGGGCCCCATGCTGTGTGAGGTTATTCCCCTGAGCAGGTGAGGCCCCATTTGTCTCTGCAGCAGAAGTGTATGTGGTGACTGTGTTACAGCTCTGTTTTTTGTCGTTCTTTTTAGGAAGTAAATCTGGATACCAGCAGCCAAGGTGAGCAGCGGAGAGTAGTGGTTGTTATTGCTCAGCTCTCAAGCACACCAATTTTTCAGCAGATTCATCATGTCACAAGAGGGATCCGCCCAGTGTCAAGGATGATGTTTGAGATTGAGGCTTCAGGTGAGTTGAGGATTGTGACTGGGAGAGGGAGGGTGATCAGGTATCCAGTTAGGAGTTCTTGGGAGGGGGTTTGCAGGCAGCAGGGTGAGAAAGGGTGTTTATCTGTTTATTTGAGGGCCCCCCCCACCCAAGGCTGTTCAGAAGCCTAGCAGAGGCATTGCCATGTCTTAGAGCACACAAGGTCATGCACTGCACTCACAGCAATGCCATTTAACTTTGCCTTTCTCTAAGCCAGGTGCCACTCCTAATGAAGGCCACAGCCTTGGAGTCAGGATGAAGCTGGAGCCTGAAGGAGCCAGGCACACTCAGGAGAGGGCAAGTAGCTGACATGCAGGGATTTGGCCCACAAACTCTGGACTCACACTTTGGTTTTGGTTTTCTTTATTGCAGCTGACCGAGAGGCTCACAGGCCATCACAGAGCTCTCCAAGGCAGACTCATTTCAGGTGCAGCGTGGATTCCCATCACCGATCATCCAAAAGATAAGTCGGGGGCCACAGCCTGGAGATGGGAGAGTATCAGGTTGGGAGTTCTTGCGCCAGATGTAAAAATTGGCAGTGGGAAAAGCAATCTTCTGCAAGTGCCTCTTAGGAGAGCTAAAGGGAGAGGCTCTACTTTTGATGGCAGCTTTCAGGCGGGCAGTGCAGAACAGCTCTGGTCTGTGTCGTGTTGTCCAGTGTACTGTGTTCCCTAGTGTGTCTTTGGGGTCCCTTTTGCCTTTTCCCCTCGAGGCTCTCACCACAAGCATGATGTGTCGTGTTTCATGTCCCCCTGTTTGCCACGTTCTGTGTCACGGGTGTGTGCACACGTTTGTGCCGGAGCTGTTCTGCCCTGCCGCATGGCCTGCTGCAGTAGGAGAAACCATAGGGAGTGGGAATTTGTAATGTGGGCTGTACTTGGGCTCTAGATGCTATTCCTAGATTGACATAAGGTGTTTGCAGCTTTTGAGTTACCCTGGTGGTGTTTGACATATGTTCTAACTTTCTTTCAGGTGCAGATGCATTCCACGTGTGGCAGAGGGTCAGAGTTAGGAGGTGCTGGGCCTTCTTAGGAGCGCGGTGAGTAGCAGAGTGGTGGGGTTTTGGCCGATGCGGTGCCAAGGTCAGGCACTGATGTTTGGTTTTCTTTAATACAGCTGTCTGAAGGACCCCTGCCCCGGTGCCAGCAGGCCTTCCCAGGTGACGAGGTAGCCTTTCGTTGCACCAGAGACCTACATCCCCAGATGTCTTAGAGATAAGTAGAGGGCTGTGACCCACAGAGGGGATGAAGGCATGGTGCTGTTTCAGGAATTACTGGGAGGGGTTTTTGATTCAGCTTTGGAGGTGGGGGGTGTTCATGAGGTGGCCCCTTAGGCCCCATGAAAGCCAAGTCTCACTTTTGATCCCAGTGCTGAGGCGCGCAGGGCAGAGCAGTCCCGGTGTGTCTGGTGTCACTTGTCTGTTGTGCATTATGTGTTGTTTGTGTATCCCATGTCTTTTACCTTAGGGGGGCCTGTCAGAAACCTTGGCATCATTGGTAGCATCCGTGATCTGTGCATTCTCTGGCCTGGCACCCAGGCCATAGATGCGATTCTGATACCTGTCCGAGATCCCCAGTCAAAAGTGCTCTCTTTGGAAGCATCCAGTCAGGTGCCTTGTCAGGTCTTGTTCTGAGCTGTAGGGACAACTATGCCCCACCTGGATCCATTGTGGGAAATTAGGACTTGTAAGAATGTGAGGTTAGGTACAGCATTCTGACAGTAGGATTCCTAGGCATCCATCTTTGCTGTTCTTGGAATTAATCATTCAGTTATCATCTTCTTCCTTCAGTGTTCTCTGAGCCTCATCAGCTCACCATCGGTCTCAGCTCGGTCATCTCCTTTTGCATTCTCTCAGTCCTTGCAGCCATTTTCCTTGCCAAGAGATTTGTGTCTGTGTGTTGTGCCCATTGTTTGTCACATCCTGTCCTGTGTCACGGGTGTCAGCACACATTTGGGATGGGGCTGCTCTGCCCTGCCGCATAGCCTGGTGCAATAGGAGAGGGCCCGGGGATTTGGAATGTGTAATGTGGGGTGTAGTTGGACTCTAGATGGGATTTGTAGATGGACACAGGATATCTGGAGCTCTTCAGTTATCATGCAACAGTTTGACTGTTGCCCTAACTTTTTTTTCAGATGCACCTCCTCAGATGACTGCAGTAGTTGTGTAGGTTCCTTCTTCTGAAAGGGAATAGGGCTCAAGAATTCATGTTCCAGAGAATTTTTGCAAGTCCTGGCTTGTATTGTATCTGCCTATGGTGGCTTATGTTGTATGTACCTATACATCTGTCTGTTATTGGATTTTGGGTAGAAAATTTATCAGTCCAGAGTGGGGACAAGTCCTAGCTGTCAGATAGGCACTCGTTGACACTTCCTGTCGTCCCGCAGGTCCCCGAGGCTGCTGATTTCCCCAGGATCTGCCTTTTTACCTCAAGGAGCGGTAGCCACAAGATGTGTCACAGCACGTTCTTCAGCATCTCGAGTAAGGGCCGCAGTGAGCGTGTAAGTGGCAAGATTGTGTGAGCGTGTGTGAGAGCACGTGGCTGTGTCTGTCTGTGTCTGCTCGTCTCTGCGTGTGTGAGTGCATGCTGACTGGATTTAACCTTGTGTGTGTGACTTTTGCTTTCCAGGTTTTGCGACTCCTTGTTAAATTTAGACTAAAAAATCCCCAGCCGGGTTGTATTGCATGAACTGACATGGTATGTACCTATGTTGGCTTAAAACCCAGAGAAACAGATGAAGATGAGCAGGAAAAAACCAGAAAAAAACCCCATGATGGACAAGAAAAAAACCCAGAAAAAGCCCAGGATGGGCAAGAGAGAAATGAGAAAAAAACCCCAGAAAATAATCCCAGATTGGCAAGAAAAAACTCGGAAAAAAACCCCAAGATGGACAAGAAATAACCCAGAAAAAAATTCCAAGAAGGGCAAGGAAAGACTCTGAAACCACCCAGAAAAAAATTGCAACCAAAGTATAAATATAGAAATGTTTTTCAAGTATATGCAGATATATAAAGAATTGTTAAATTGTTTAAAATATGAAATGACATAAATAGAATATATATACAGTATTACTTGTATTATGGATCGTATTGATTTATGTTTATTTCCTAGAATACACTACAATATTTATATCAATTTTACATCTATCATATCTATCGTTTGTTATATGTTACACCACATTGATGTACTCTAGGTTTTTCTAAGTAGTTTAAAATAAAGGGGAGGTTTTTTTTTAATGTGGCAAAAGCAGGTGTTTTAGTATAAAAATTATAAATACAAATAATATAAAGGTAGAAATCTAAGAATAGAAATAGATCATAAATAGCTAAAGGTTAATATAAAAATTAAAAATATAAGAAAAAGTTGTAGCAGTAGATATGGTACGTAATTTAAAAAATAATTTATCTCTAGTATTTGAATAGGATACATATTATACATAATGAGTAATATAATACTTAAATATAAACTATAAATATAAATGTGAATGTAGTAATGCTAGCTATAAATATAAAAATATTTCAATACAGTTTCAAAGAATAGAGCTGTTTTGTATTTATTTAGTTAGGATGGGACATTTCTATCATGCTTTCATTATTTAAAATAAAAGTAATTTAAACATAGAAATCTACAATCAATGTGGAAAGATATTTATAAAAGCACAAAATATAAGTAAATATAAGTAATAGAAATAGACAGAATATATTATATAAATTACATTCCACATCAATGTCCACTATAGATATGCATGTGAATATAAATACGAAAAATAGAATTGAAAAATTTATTTCAACATGACTTTAAATCAAGGGGGCTTGTTTGGTTCTGGTGGGGTAAGAGGCAGGTTTTTGGCATTTATTTCAGAGCAGGTTTTGGTAGGGGTCGGCCGTGTTCTTTTTTGCCACCTTGCTGCGGCCCCGGGCTGGGGCGGGCGGCAGTGCTGCCGCCTTGTGGGCAGAGCGCGGTTCTGCAGCTCTGTCGCTACCGGCAGCCTCGAGGCCGCCATGTTGGGAGGGGCGAGTCGCGGATGTCGCGGACTTTTCCTTGACCTTCTCAACATGGCAGAGAGGAGGGCGGGGAAGTCGAGGGCCCGCCTCGGTCTAATCGGCTGCCTGCATGAAACACCGACGCCATGGCGTCCCCGATAGATTTTTATGTGGCATTTTAAGTGTATAAGACACGGACTATGTGGTCAGCGCCGCCGTGGGCGGGTGTATTTAGGCGGGTTGCTGAGAGGCATCTGCGTTAACCCCTATTTCTTCCGAAGGTCCTCCTCGGCCGCCGTCTTGGGAAGGGCGCGTCGCAAATGTCGCGGACTTTCTTTGACCTTCTCAAGATGGCGGCGAAATGGGCGGGGAAATCGCACACCCCGATAAATCTCCTCCCCCTGTGGCCACAGAGCGGGATCGCACCCCCCCGAGCCAGCGCCCTGCCCCTCGCCGTTGAGTGCCGGGAGCGGGGCAAGGACGCGGCTGCCGAGCGAGGGAAGGGCGAGGGGCGGGAGCCAGCGGCGGTCGGGCCGGGGTCTGTAAATGGCGGGGGCGGGTGAAGAACATTCGGTCATGCAAAGGGATGCGATGGCCGAGGAGAACGGCGGGGGCGGGGGCGGGGGCGGGGGCGGGGGCGGGGGCGGGGGCGGGGGCGGGGGCGGGGGCGGGGGCGGGGGCGGGGGCGGGGGCGGGGGCGGGGGCGGGGGCGGGGGCGGGGGCGGGGGCGGGGGCGGGGGCGGGGGCGGGGGCGGGGGCGGGGGCGGGGGCGGGGGCGGGGGCGGCCGGGCGGGGCCGGTTTCGGCGGGCGGCGGAGGTGCGGTCGCAGCGCTCCGCGGGCCGGGGCAGCGGGCGGGGGCGGGCGAGCGGCGTCGGAACAGGGCGGCAGCCCCCGAGCCCGCGCTCGCCCCGCTCCAGGCGCTGGGAGCGACCGCGGGCCGGACAAGCCCGGCGGGGCGGCCCCGGGGCGGCGGGCAGGCGGCGGAGCGGGGCCGTGGCGCTCCCCGCCTTCGCTGCCGCCAGCTTTGGAAGGTCGGGCCGGGCGCCCGCCCCGTCCCGCCGCCTCCCGGTCTCTGTAAACTCCTCTCTGGCTTCGTAGGTCCGTGCTGGAGAGTGGGACAAAGGGCCCTGCTGGTTGCCGTGTCCTCGGGGGGCAGAGAGTTCTGACCTTGGCCGCAGGGGCTGCTGTGTGTTGGAACAATGGGGATGCGCTGTTATGTATGTAGTGACATTTATGTATTTTTATTTATGTACATTTTATGTATTTAGTGACATTTAGAGATTTATTCCCCTGCTTCAGGTAAGCGTGCATCATTGCCGGCTTGGGATTGAGTGAAATGGCTGAGGGAACCAGCTCTGGGGAGGGAGGCAGGGAAATCCTCTCTTTACCAATTCTTCCGACAAACTCATCACGGCAGGACAGCGAGAAGACTGAAAGTGTAAGGAGATGTGGAGGGAAACAGAGAATCTGGCAGGAGCATCGAACGCACGAGTGCACGAATTTTGCTTTTTGCTTGGATTTAAACTCAGAAGTTGTGAGGAATTTGGGAGTGAGAAGGGATATTTCAGAAGGAGAAGAAGAAAAAGAAGTTGTTGTTACAGTCTTGGCAAAAGCTTTTGTTCTAGCTAATAAAAGAAGTTACTTTAAATAAAAAAAAGAAAAAAAACCTGGAGTATTTTTTTTCCTTCACTATTATATTCATTGGTGACATATGGTGTGTTGTTGTATTTCTTGGTATTATTAACTCTGTGTAAGTTGTTTTTTGAGTGAAGCTGACTTTCTGGATGGCTTGGTTTGTATTTGAGCTAGGATTAATTTCAAGAGGTTTCTTTCATAGACTTCTGATAGGTATGAGTGGCATTTTGATTTTGTTTAATGTATGTATCAACATACAGCTTTGGTAGGGCCAGCTGGGCTGCTGGAATTTTGGGTGTGAATTTATTAGATGGCTTTTGTTAGATGCAGTTTTTAATTTTTGAAATGTTTTTCAATGTAGTGGTTTTAAGGTGGTTTTTAAGAATTCACTGTATTGTTTTCTGTTGTTTGTAGTTGGTGTATGATAAGGGATGTGGTGTGACTTCTTGAACGCTATGGTTTTAGTGTTCCTAAGTTCTGATTTCTTTCTGGTTCGTTAGGTGTTTTTAGTTGTATTGTTGGGGAGAGGGGCATTTATATGGTGGGTTTTTATAGGCAATATTTTTTAAATTTAGTTAGTGATATTTTTTAATATTTTAATAGTTTAGATTTTTTTTATTTTCATGCTTTTACTTAATTTGTAAAATTTTTTCAAATAACTTTTCCAGATTATCGGTTATTATTTGTGCATAAACGTAGAGCTTTTTTTTGTTAGTACTGTTTTGGGTCAGTTGTACACTTTTGAGTGTAGTGAGTTGGTTTGATTTAATTTTTAATGGGTGTTTGTTTTTATTAGTAGTTGTGTCATTTTCAAGGTATATTTGAGTTTTTTGGGTGTTTGAGATATTGGTTTAGGAGGAAGTTTATGAGGAGAATGTGTGGAGGCTTTGGGCTGCTTATAGTGGGATGTAAAATTTATTTACAGTTAGGTTTATTGGAGTTTTTATTAGGGTTCAATGTTGTGGGATGTTTGTTCCGTTAGTAATAGAAATAGGTTTTGTTTTGATGTGCTGCAATGGGATGAGCGCAGGCTGCGTACAGGTGCTGACAAAGGTACAGTATTGTTGTGGTTCTGATGTTTCGGGTTAATGAACTTATATGGTCTAACATGTACTTGAAAATAGAAATAAATAGAAATTGAAAAATAAATATGAAATTAGAGTGGTAGACATAAATATAGATAATAGATACATACATAAAAGTATAATATATGGTATATAATTGTAACATTATAGAGTGGAGTATAATTTATATATATTAAGAAAGATATATAAACATAGAATGTAAATATAAAATAGGTTAAAATAAATTGGAGGTTTTTTCGGTTTTTTTTAGGTTATAGGCTGTTTTTTTTTAATAAATAATATAAATAGAAACAATATAAAAGTAGAAATCCAGATATACAAATATATAATTTATATACCGATATCTATAAATATTTAATATTAATAAATACAAGTAAAAGAAATATGTAATATAAAAATAATACATCTATTATTATAGTAAAAGGTATTCTCTCTAATATATATCTATAAATATAATAAATAAAAATTTTAAAGGTAGGTGTGAATAGAATTTTAACTATTGTTTAAATCAAGGGGTGTCCTCGGTTTTTATAGAGGCAGAAGTTTTATTTTAAATACCATAAGTCTTATAAAAATGTGAATCTTAAGGTAGAAATATATAATAATTATATAAAGAGAAATTGCTAAACTATGAATATAAATTTAAATATAAACATAAGTAAGTAAAATGCAGATTTGTAATATAGAATATAAATAACATTATACGGCACTATAAATTATAAATAGGAATATAAATATAAAAATATGTAAATATATTTCAAAGGAAAGGAATGTTTTTGGCTTTTATTTAAGTAGAGGCAGATGTTAATTAAAATAAAATCTAAGTGTTACAGAAGTAAAAATCTTGACAGGGGAATATATAATCAATATATAAAAATATGTATAAAATAGATAAGTAAGTGCTTGGAGTGGATGTAATGTAGAATAAAAATTTATTTATAAATTGACATTGATAAAGATAAATGTATAAGTAAGCAATATACGTTTATAATGAATATTAATGTGAATGTAAATATGAAAACATAAGGATATATATATTTAAATATTTTTTAAAAGAAAGGGTTGAGGTTTTTTTTGGTTCTTACTGGGTTAGAGGATGCCTCCCAGACCCAAGCTGCCACCTCAGCCGACTCAAGCAATCTGCAACAAGGAATCTGGGGGACTGAGTCTTGTGCTTACCTGGGGAAAGCGTCAGCACTAATGTTCAGGAGCCTCTGGCAAAGAGGGGGCGGCCGTCTGCCTGCTGAAATTCTGCATTGCGCAGGATGCCTCCCAGACCCAAGCTGCCAGCACCGCAGAGTCAGGCTGGTTTGAGGGTCCCCAAATGCGTCCAGCAATCTCCCATCAGGAACCTGGGCTGCTGAGTTTTCTTCTTCTGGGAAAGGGCAGCATTGGTGTTCAGGACATAGGGGCCCTTCGTGGCAGGCTGTCTGGTGAAATTCTGCAGGATGCCTCCCAGACCCAAGCTGCCACCTCAGCCGAGTCGAGCTCGTTTGAGAGTCCCAAGCGCCTCAAGCAATATGCCACCAAGAACTTGGGCTGCTGAGTTTTGCTTACCTGGGGAAAAGGTCAGCCCTAATGTTCAGGGGCCTGTGGCCCGAGCAGCCGGCTGTCTGCCTGCTGGAGTTCTCCATTGCGCAGGATGCCTCGCGGACCCAAGCTGCCACCAGTGCAAAGTCAGGCTGGTTTGAGGGTCCCAAATGGCTCCAGCAATCTCCCATCAGGAACCTGGCTGCTGAGCTTTCTTCTTCTGGGAAAGGGCTGGCATTGGTGTTCAGGAGGCCTCGCCTGGACTGACTGGCTGCCTGTTGATATTTCTGCATTGCCAAATGTGCCTCCCAGACCCAAGCTGGCACCAGTTCCAACTCCAGCTGCTTTTGCCTCGCCACGTGTCTCCTGCCATCTGTCATCAGGAACCTCAGCTGCTGAGTTACACTTCCCTGTGTAATGGGCAGCATTGGTGTCCAGGGCCCAGGGGCCCTTACTGGCCAGCCGCCTGCTCAAATTCTGCATTGCGCAGGATGCCTCCCCGACCCAAGCTGCCACCACCGCAGTGTCTGGCTGGTTTGAGGGTCCCAAATGGCCCCAGCAATCTTCCATCACGAGCCTGAGCTGGTGAGTTACACTTACCTGTGTCAAGGGCAGCATTTCTGTTCAGAGCCCAGGGGCCCTTCGTGGCCGGCTGCCTGCTGAAATTCTCCATTGCGCAGGATGGCTCCCGGATCCAAGCTGCCACCTCAGCCGAGTTGAGCTCGTTTGAGATTCCCAAACGCCTCAAGCAATATGCCACCAGGAACTTGGGCTGCTGAGTTTTACTTACCTGGGAAAAGGGACAGCACTAGTGTTTAGGAGCCTCTGGCCAAGAGGGGCTGGCTGCGATGGGTGTCGACGGAAGGAGACCCAGACATCCGTTTGATCATCACAGGCCCAATTTTATTGATCAGTACGGCGGGTTAAATACAGTTAATAATAAGCTTCATACATATTGCAAAAGTTGAGCTCAGGATTGGTCAGCTTACATATCAGCATCTACGCCTACTTCTACATTCCTATGGTTCTACTTTTGATACTTTCTACATATTCTCAGGATATATTCAGGAATATCTCTACTCCCTTTCCTCATGTTGCAGCAAGGTCACTGCTGACCTTTCCTTTTAGCTTGCTGACTGCTGGCTTTTCTCTTTCAGCTTAACCAGCGGCATTATTTCAGCGTGGTCTTTCTCAGCTAACCAATTATTAATAAATCTCTCCACATTTCCCCCGTTTTCTTCTTGCGCAAGGAGATTAGTTTGCCATGTTTTTGCTATTGTACGGCTAACCATGTTTTGAATACAGTTAAAGATACAAGGCAAAATAAGCAAAAACAGTAAGATTACACCCAGCAGGCCTATAGCATAGATCACAAGGTTCCTCAGCCACGGTCCAAGTCCTAGGCCTTTAAGCCATTCGTCAATTCCTAAACCGTCTTTTTCCTTAAGTTTGTGAAGTCCCTGTTGCAATTCTTTTATCTTAGAGTGAATGGACACTGAATGATCAGACAGATTCATGCAACACATTCCCTCAAACTCTTCACATCCATGCCCTTGTGCTAAGAGCAAAAAATCTACAGCAGCTCTATTCTGCAAAACAGCATGGTTAACACTTTGCACATCTGCAGTTAACATGTCTAGAATTTGTGATGTCTTGTTCAGCTCATCTCTTGCCCAGCATCCTAATTGTTTTGCTAAATTCATGGCTTTATTGGCAGATCCTCCTGGCAAGATAGTTGAAACCACCACCTGTTTGAATGTGCCCCAAAACCGTGGATCTCCTATCTTGCTGCAGTCTAAGTCATGTATGCTACGTTTTTTCCTGTTTGAATTTTGACTCAACTGCATTAGCAAGGACACATTAGGGTGAAACAGTGACAATTTTCCCAAATAACAGGGTCCACCCTGTGGTTTAGCTGGTATACCATTCCACGCCCTGTCTCCACAAATCAAAAATATTCCTGTGGGTAATTTCATTGGTGCTGTAATATTTGTGCTGTTACATTGACTGTAATGCTGTGGAGAGAATTCACTCACATTCAGGGATGAATCTAGGGTGGCCCATGTTTCTTTAGGTTGGTTTAAATTCTGAGCACCCAAAAGTCTGAAGCTAAACCATCCACCAGCTGTAGTGTTAGACATACTGGCATTTGTGCTTCCAAAAAGATCCAATTCCTCAGGAGGAGAATGCAAAGAGGTGTTAAGTGATTGGATTAGTAAGCATTGACGATAGCCATCACTCTGACCTGCAGTATACCCTTGTTGTACTGGCAATGTGATGTTTGACATGTTAGACATACATAAGGTTTGGTTGTTTATCAAACTGCAAAATTCTCCAGGAGACCACACCGGAAGTCCCACCAGGCATGTTCGAAATGGGTTAGTGACTCCTCCAAGACTAAGACAAAGTGATGATTGGTTAGTTTGATTAGCAAGTGTCACCCATAAATTTTCCCTTGGTTGACTAAAGTGTGTTATTCCTACTGCTTCACTTGCTACAGCATTGAGCAGTATAACAAGAACAAACCTCATTTTTCTTTCTGCTTGCTTTGCTTCTCCCTTTCTTCCTTCTGCTTGCGTTGTTTTTCCTTTCTTCGCTCTTTTCCCTGGTTTGTTAGATTGTCTATTGTAAGGCTGAGTTAATTTTTGAATATACTGATCTAATTCTAAATCAGCATCCTTGCTCACAGGTATAGCATGAGGTAAGTTTGAAGGCAAATCAGCTTTACAGCGAGCTGCTATGATACGTGAAGCTTTAGTAATTTCAAATACTCTAAGGTTTTCCTGCAACTTCCACCTAAGATATGCTGTAATCACTTGTTCTGCACTCTCAAAAAGCTGTAATCCTGTCCGTCCTGGCAGGCCAGTACTTTGTTCAAGAGCTCTAACCCAGAAATAATTTCGAATCCACTTTCCAGAACAAGGGTTACACCATAAATAATCCACTGACCTCTGTGAATACCAATAAACCTGATTACAATCTGCACAATGCAAAGCTACCCATGCATAGCATTTATCATTATCCCTTTTGCAAACATAACAAGGAAGTGAATATAAGTAAGGACCAGTATGAAATTGTGGTTCTTCAATCCAAAGCAACCAATTCAATGGCGGTGATCGCAAAGCCTCTTCTGCCTTTTTACTGTATGAGGCTAACAGCTCAAGGTCTCTCTTTAACACAAGGTGTATCTTATTTCGTAATCGTAGTTCTTGTTCGTTATCCTCCTCAACAACTATATCTTCCCAAGGGTCCCACAACTGTAAAAGTGTTCTAATCATAGAAAATTGATTAGCAATCACTGATACCCTTATTCAAATGAGACCCTTCCCCTTTTGCCTTCTTTTTCTTATCTGTCTTTAATCTTGCTGCTCCTGATCTCACTGGTCCTGCCACTTGCAAACTCAATTTTTGCAATTTGTCAATGCAGCAATCTAATGCTCTATCAGGATCCCCTTTGAAGGGTCCTGCAATTGAATGCTGTGTTAAAGGCACTAATTTCCTACACCTTATAGAAACTATACGTGATTTACTTTGAACCTTAATTCTATTCACAATACATTGTAGTTCCCATCGATAATAAGCAAGAATTTTCTGTTCAGGAGACTCATAAAGATTTAAAGCTATATATGCGTTTTGCCCTGTTTGTCTCCTTAATTCATCTTGCCAACTTTTACCCCACGTGTGCTCTTGTTCACAAGTATGACACCACAAATCCCACAATAGTGATTGTTCTATCCAAAAAGTTCTTTCACAACCCCCACAACATAGAGCTATCCAGGCAGCACAATGTGGATTGTGACAGTCAAGGCAATGTAGTTTCGCTGGATTCGTTAAATGAAAAGTTGATAATGAGTCAATAAAACCAATCAGCTCCTGGGCTGTCCGATAGTGACGTGTCAGTGCTCTGTCCAACGCTTCCGAGTACCCCTTCAATTGAAACAGTAGTGGTTGTAGGACTAGAAGCAGTTTCTTCCCCAGTCGCTCCCTGTCCTCCTCCATGAGGCGATCCACCAGAGGCTGCATCAAAAACAGGTTTAGTCCACTTAGCAGGCACCCACAAAGGCCCTGTAGGTGAGGAAACACAAAGATACCCCCGACCCCAATATAATACTTTTGCAGGTTTTTCCCATAGTCCTGTACTCGGGTTCTTATACTTAACCCAGACCTCTGTTTCCTTAGTATTTTCCTGACCTGACCTCGGATGATGTTTCATTGCAGGGGGGGGTATCATCTTCCCCAAAAATGCATAAATGGTTAATCACATGTTGCAGCAAGGTCACTGCTGACCTTTCCTTTTAGCTTGCTGACTGCTGGCTTTTCTCTTTCAGCTTAACCAGCGGCATTATTTCAGCGTGGCCTTTCTCAGCTAACCAATTGTTAATAAATCTCTCCACACATGGGGGGCTGAGTGTTGCTTACCTGGTCCGCCCCCTCCTATGGGAACTTCTTTTAATGGAAATAGACCAATTCCTTTATCCCATTCTTTTTTTATTTTTATCCTCTATAGCTTTTTTCCCGTATTTTTAGGAAGAAGCAGGAGAGGGCTTTCTTTTAACTGAACTTGTAGTGTTTCGAGAAGGTGATTCCTTTTGAAAGTTCCCCTGAGCAGCCGGAGCTGTGGTTACCAAGGGAACGGAGCTCAGGGCGGGACGGGGGAACTGGGCACAGCTCAGGTTTCGGTCCTCCAGAGGCGGGATCTGCAGCCGGGATCGGCGGAGGGGCCGTTCCGGTGCAGACCGAGCTGGAGCGTGCATGGCTCCCGCGTGGCTCACGGCGGCTGATCCGGCAGAGACAAAGCCGGGACTGACGCCGGCTGCAGCGGAGGGAGCCGAGCAGAGTGAGAACAGACGGGACCCCGCTCCGTGCGGTGACCACGGTGTGCACGGCAGGACCCCCCCCCCCCCCCTCCCTCCCCCGGCACGGCCGGCGGAGCGGCCGCGGGGCAGGCGGTCAGACCGAGACAGCCCTAACCTCAGCCTAACCAGCCCCCCTAAAAACAGCCTTTTCCCCCAAGAGCAGCAGCACAACACAGCAACCCTAACAGCGAGACCAGACAGCAGCCTTCACACACCGGGTCAGTGACAGAACCCTCAGAGACCAACAGCCCCACTGCAAAAAGGTAGGGGTGACGTCTGTAGGCTAGACAGCAAGAGGTGGAGTTCGGAGACTCAGCACGTCTTTTTGAGGTTTTTTTTTCTAGGACTTTTAAAGGTATTTAGAAGATTTTGGAAAGGACTTTTCAGGGTATTGTTGGGGCTTTTTCCAACCCATTCTATGATTCTTTAGCATATCTTCGAGATTATGGTCAGGGTCAGAGGAAACACCCTCTGAAAAGGCAGAGTTTTAGGACTGCAGTGGAATGCTTTAGAAAGGGGCCAGCGGTGGCACAGCGGGTCGGGTCCCACACTGCCAGTCCAAAGGTTGTAAGTTTTAGACCCAGTTAAGTTGTTGTGGTTAGGGTTAGATGCTCTCAGGTTTGGTCTGGGAGAATTTCTGCACAGAAAAACTCACTCCCTGAGTTTCCTGACGCCAGTTTGCACTAGGAGGTGCTTGGCACTGCCCGGGCAGCCCGAGTTCTCAGTGGGGGCATCTTTGCTCCTGGAGAAATCCTGTGCCAGCCGTCTTCCCTGTAAAACCAAACTCACACCTGCTGCGTGTCCACGTCAGTCCACAGGAGGCACGTGGCACTGCAAGGGCAGCGAGAGTTCTTGGTGTCAGCAGCTGCGGGCTGTGAGAAATTGTTCTCTGCAGTTTTGGAGGCCGAATCGCAGTTTCAGGCATGGGCACACAGAGAGGAAAGGCTGTTAATTTCCTTCGAAAGGAAAGTCTGGCACCCCATGGTTTAAGGGGCAGAAGAAGGGCTGTGTAGGGAAAGGAGCTCCTCACAGGACCTTTCTTCACCTCCACTGCCAGTCCAAGGTCTAGCAGCGCCCCGTGTGACCAGCTGCTTTCAGAGGGTTACCCGGGCACAGGTGCACAGGGAGCTGCTAGGCCAGAGGGGCTAACAGGGGTATCCTAAGTGTCCCTCCATGAACTATGGTCAGAGCATCCAGCATGGACTAGGGAGCAGCCGGACCCACCCGGGCACAGAGCATCACTTTGAGGAAACGCCAAGGGAAGAGCCCTTTTGCCAAGGGGCAGCATCTGAGCAGGCCAGGCAGCATGTGGGGTTCCAGGAGAGGGCTTGCAACTGTCCCCTTTTACTGTGTCAGTCGCTCTCCAAAGCCCCAGACCCTCCAGAGCACTCCCAGAAAGGAGAAGGGTTATTAGGAGAAAAAGGGTTTAGGGAAAAGGGGAAAAGCTTCCTTTTCCATTACTTTTTGTGTTCAAACTGGTAGGGACTTGGATTCCCCTGCAATTGTAATGGTCTCAGTTGAAAGAATCCCTGCCTTTTCTATGCTCTTAGGGGTGTTAATTGACAGTGAGTCCCCATTCTGTATTATTTGGCAGTTTAAAAAAAAGGGGAAAATCTTGACAACGTTTCTTATGGGTTTGAATTAAGGGTAGCCACCCCCTTTTTGTTGTCCTGAGGCCCAAATTGAGGGAGAAGCCCAGCTATCCCTCCATCCTAAGGGTTTGAACTGAGGGAAAAATCCTTCTGTTTTCATCACTGGAGAGATTTAAAGTGTGGAAAGCCCCTCTTTTCCCAATACTTAAGGAGAGCAAATTAAATAGCAGAAACTATGTATTTGTCATTGCATTACCTTCAGTAGAGGTAACTGCCCCATTTCCTATTTTTAAGGAGGTCACTTGAAGGAAGCTCTGCCTTTTTCAGCATTTTAAGGGTTTAAAACTACATTTCAGGGCACTTCTTTCTGTGCTGTAGGACCAAGTATCTCAGAGAAGGATGAGCCTGGCATGCACGTAACCCTAACACTACCTGGGAGGCTTTTATCTTTCTTATTTTTACTTATAAGGTAGATGGTCAAAATTAGAGGTCCCAAGGAGACTTAGACTATTCATATCATTAGTATTCTTCTCCACCCAGTTTAATCACATGGGAAGTACTACTTAGTAGCCACTAGTTACGTAGTTAGTAAGGAATAGTTACGTAAGTTAACAGCCAATTACCCAATTTATCTAGTTATGCTGCCTAAACAGAAAGTTTTATTTCTTACCAGTTTTCCTCACTTGTGCTCCAAGTCGTTGTTGTAAAAAAGAAAGCGCTGTTATTTTTCTGAAGAGTTTTTTTCTATAACAAGCCCTTCACTCCCCTTCAATTCAAGTCAGAGGGGCGAAACAGTGGCAGCTGCTCTGAGGGCTTTTATACCTGGTGGGAGTCGCCCCCTCCCTTTTCCCGGGTGCCATGGGAACGAGAGGCGGGCACAATCAGGGGTATATTAACCCCAGCCTTGGCTGAGGGGCTTCATTCCCTCTCTGGGATGTGCTGGGGTAAGAGCTCTCCTCTCATTTCAGTGAAGAGGCTCTTTCAGCTTATCTCAGCTTCTTTTCAGCGGGTGTTTCTGGGCATCTAAAGAACTGAAGCTTTGAAGATTCTGTGAAGTAAACAGCGTGGAATAGAAGGCGCATTTAGGTTCACGATTTTGGGTTTTGTGTTTAGGGGTGGTAAAGTGCATTTGTAATTTCTGGTTTAGGTATTGTTTTGTTTTGTTTTGTATTTTTTTTTAGAAGGAGTGCAGCTTCCAGAGATTCCTGGTTGTGTCAAGTACCATGCTTTTTTCAGCAGATTCGTCATGTCACAAGAGGGATCTGCCCAGTGTCAAGGATGATGTTTGAGACAGAGGCTTCAGGTGAGTTGAGGATTGTGATTAGGAGAGGGAGGGTGAGCAGGTATCCAGTTAGGAATTATTGTGGGTGGGGGGAGTTTGAAGGTAGCAGGGTGGAAAAGGATGTTTATTTGAGGACCCCCCCTAAGGCTTCTCAGAAGCCTGTTGTGGTGTGTTGGTATGTTCTGTTTCTTCCCCCCCTTTGTTACGATGGTTCTGTCCTCCCAGTTTTCCCCACCCTAGTTTCTGTCTATTACTTAGTTGCTATGGTTGCCCCCATGTCATGTAATTTCCCCACCCTGTATCTCCTAATATGTATTATTTTCCCTCCTCCCTGGGCCCAGTCAATCACTCCCCACCACTCCCAGTCTTCCAGAATGTTCCTCTCAGTGGGAGTAGTGATTGGCTGAGGTCCCGGGGCCCCTCCTTTATAATGTATCGATTAGTTCTCCCTTACAGTCTATTATGTTAAGCACGTCCCCTGACTTCCCCTGATTGGTTTTTTGTAAATCCCACCTCCAGTTACCACCTCCCTTTATAATCCCATGCCCAACTTTTTTTTCTCGCGCGGTCACTCCCTGCTGGTCGCCCCCCGGGACGTTAAACTCGTTTGACCCCAGAGAGTGTCCGGCTCTTTTCTGCTCCGCCCTATTCAGCAGCTCTACCCCGAGACCTCGTCCTGCAGGCACAGCCCAAGGCTATTACCGCCGAGGGGTGCTTGAAGCTGCCAGCCCTGGGGCCTTGCCACCGGGGCTGACACCCCCTGCTGCAGTGGGACTGTTGGCCACCTTCTCAGCTAGCCAGGTCACAGGGTCTCCGGCCAGTCATCGCTGCAGATTGGCGCCCACCGCGTGGCCCTTGCTCGGACCCCGTGGACGAGGTCATCGGACCTCTGGACACTAATCTACCACCGGTCGCAGCAGGCTCCATTATAGGAGCAGCGCTCCCGGTGGACCCGGAGCTACAACTCCTCTCACCCAAGGAGAGCTCCGAGGGCGGAGTTCTGCCTCTACCGGATCTTCTTTTCGCCGTTCGTCTGATTGGTAAGCCCCTGCCTTGGGGGTCTTCCCTCCCACCTTTTTAATCTTCCCGGGACCTGAGCCCTGCTTTGGGGACAGCTCCCAACCCCTCTTTTCCTTCACTTTCCTGCTGTCTTGCTGTTGGGGGCTCATGCCTGCTCTGGGACCAGTCTTCTAGGCAAGCGGCAGCGTGGGAGCGGGCGGACGAGCAGTTCTTGTTTTAGTTGTTTTTTTTACTTCGGTTTAGGCAGTCAGTGTCATCAGAGGAGTGCTCTTTTCTTTACTTTCTCTGTCGTTTTCTTTTAATTTACGCGATGGGTGCGCGTCAGAGCTCCCCTCTAAAAAGAGCCTTTCACCAGGTTAGAAGTTTGTTGCTTGGGGGAGGTTTAGATCCCCCGAAGGTTGCTTTAAAGAGTTTAGTAAAGTGGATTTTTTCTCAGTTCCCCAACACTACCCCAGAGCAAATTAGAGACCCTCTCTATTGGAAAGCTGTTTTAGCAAAATTAGATCAAGAGGTCAGCTCTGGGGAGGCAAAGCTTTACCCGGCCGCTTACTGGGCGGGTAAAGTTTTGCAATTGTTGTCTCAGCAGAGGGAACTGCGAAAAAATTCATCAGTGTCGCGGTTGAATCCCAGTTCCCCCGGTTCTGTTGTCCCTACCCCGTCTACCTCACCTCGTGTCCCTCGGTCGGAGCCCTTGAGGGGGGTCCTCAAGGCCAACCCACAGCAGAGGCTCCATCTTCCCTCTGCCCCCTCTCGATCGGTCCGACCTGGCCCTCCAAAAGGAGGACTCCGAGGAGATCCTGGCCAGACTCCTCGGAGCAGGTTTTCCTACCCCTTTTCCCAACCTCCCCAGTACCCGGTTGACATTCCCAAGAGTGTTCTGTTTAATGTCCCCCCGGTTAATGTCCCACCGCCTCCACAAGATGGCTCCTATGGAGCCCAAGATGGGGGCGGCCACGTGCATTTTCCCGCCGATTTTTCTTCTCCTTCCCATAATCCCTTCACCCCTCAGTCAAATCCTTTCCTATCCCAAGATCCACCCTTTCCTCCCCTGCCTCCACCCTCTGTTCCTCCCTGCGCTCCACCCCTCAATAGCTCCTCCTTCACCCTGCCTCCTGTCTCCGCCCCGCCTCCGGACTCCACTTTGGAGGCGGAGAAAACCCAGCTGCCACCTCCAGTTCCACCATGCCCATCAGCTGGCCCCTCCCAGATGCCAGGCCCCGCCTCTGCCTCCCTCCTTTCCGGTTCCCACGCCTTCCCTTCCGGTTCCCACGCTTTGTGTTCCGGGGGGGGGGGTGTGGGTAACTGGAAGCCAGGGCGAGCCCCTGTTTTTGAAGCCGCCCCGGTTGCCTACCGCCTGAGCGGGGAGGGGAGCTCCCAGGCTCAGTGGGTGCCAATTGCACAAGATCGGATCAAAGATCTGTGCAAGGCCCAGAGAGAGTACTCCCGGGAATCGGAGTATTTCCGGGGACTTCTCTGTTCGGCCCTTGCACCGGGAGATCTGATCCCTGCTGACCTGAGAGCTCTCTTTTCCAGCCTTTTAGGACCTATGGAGTTTAGGGCCTGGGCGGTAGAGTGGGGGAGGGAAGTCGCGGAAGTTCTCCCAGCTCTCTGGGAGAACCAAGCGACTGCACATGACGCAGATGGCCAACTGATATCCACGAATCATCTGGTGGGTACAGGGGCATGGGCCAGTGGGGCGATTCAGGCGCGGGTGCTCTTCCCGACGCAGATCACCGAGTCCTGTCGGGCTGCAGAGAGGGCCTTTTTCAAGCTCCCAGCGGTCTTCTCTCAGCAAGACGAGGAAGAGCCCCAGCAGGGGCCACACGAGTCCTATTTACGTTTTTTAGAAAGACTTTACAGATACGTGGAGACTCAAGCTTCTGAGGAGGGAGAAAGAGAAAACCTGTTGCGGTGGATGGCGTTCAAGAACGCAAACTCTGAATGCCGGAGAGCCATCCGAACCCTCCCCCGTAGTCCACGACCTACCATCGAGCAAATGATGGAGGTCGTGGCACGAGAAGTCCCACTGCCAGGAGCGCCTGACTCCAAGCTGAAGAACAAGAGGAACTCAGTGGCGTTCGCGTCGACCTCCAGCGCCGATGAGGAGGATTACAGCGCGGCAGCAGCTGGAACGTCTACCCCAGGAGCTGCAAGGAGACATCCAGAGACCCACCCGTGTCATCTATGTGGAAAAACGGGGCACTGGATGCCTGACTGCCCACTGCGGCAAGAATTTTTAACATTTAAAAGGAAGGAGTGTCCTGCTGGGAAGCAGGAAGTAAAACAACAAAAAAACTAGAAAGCGAGCGCAGCCCCTCCCTGCGCCATGATACAAATAAGGCAGGCAAGGTTGCACCAGGCAGGGAGGAGGGAACAGGGAGAAGCCCGCCACATGCCTCTACTGGACTTGACTTTTCCTTACCGGACTTGACTTACTGTACCTGTTGGCTTCAGCCTCAACCTGCTTTAACCACCACCTCTTCGTTTTCTCCCTTTAGGCTGCAGCTGACCCGCGAAATACATCTCCCGGACACTGATTTCCACCTGGTGACTGCCGACATTCAACATCCCGGCAGCTGGAGGAGACTTGGACGTAGCAGGTGGATCATTGTTGGGGACACCAAACACACACCATTCAATCTTCACATAGTCCCGGGGTTAGTAACAACTGACCGGGACAGATTTGCATTAGGGCTGTACTGCGTCCAGCCCCCGCTTTCTCTCCCCAAGGGCCAAATCATCGCCCAAGCCATTCCAGTGCCGGAGGAGGTACAGGATTCCCAGTCATCTAAGGGGTCCTCACCTCCAACGGTTGCTTGGGCCCAAGTTGTGGGAAGAGAAAAGCCCAGGCTGACATGTCAACTGTCCCTGGGCTCAGACCGTAAAATCGTGCGGGGGTTACTGGACACAGGGGCAGATGTGACGATCATTCCCTCTAGGGATTGGCCGTCACATTGGGATTTGCAAAACGCAGCCGGACACATACAAGGTGTAGGGGGTCTAAAATTGGCGAAGCAGTCAAAGAGCATTGTACAAATTACGGGGCCAGATGGGCAATTGGCTTCTGTACGCCCATTTGTTTTAGATTACACCGAGCCCCTGTGGGGAAGGGACCTGCTAGCCCAATGGGGAGCCAGAATTGACCTCCCAAAGGCTCCCCAGGTTTTTCGGGCAGTGGCCACTGAGGAGCGCCCTACCTGGAAGCTGGACTGGCGATCAGATGAGCCAGTACAGGTAGTGCAGTGGCCACTTAATAAACAAAAATTGAAGGCGCTCAATGAGCTCGTTCAGGAGCAGCTGCTCAAAGGCAACCTGGTGGAGACCATGTCACCTTGGAACTCCCCAGTGTTTGTTATCAAAAAACCTAATAAAGACAAGTGGCGGCTCCTGACCGATCTCCGCCAAATTAATGAACAAATAATTGACATGGGTCCCCTCCAACCAGGGATGCCATCCCCTACAATGCTCCCCCAAAATTGGAATTTGGCTATAATCGACATAAAAGATTGTTTTTTCCAAATTCCTCTGCATCCTGATGATGCCCCGCGTTTTGCGTTCACGGTTCCCTCCATCAACCGTGAGTCCCCGGCCAAGCGCTATCACTGGAGAGTTCTTCCGCAAGGATTAAAGAATAGTCCTGTGATCTGCCAGTGGTATGTTGCTTCGCTGCTGTCTCCTGTCCGTACAGCCCTCGGGGATGTCGTCCTGTTACATCACTATATGGATGACATCCTCATCTGTGCCCCAACAGATGATCTACTTGCCCATGCGCTTGACCTGACAACCAGTGCGTTGGTTGCTGCAGGGTTCGAGCTCCAAGCAGAAAAAATTCAAAGGATGCCACCTTGGAGGTACCTGGGCCTTGAAATCACCAAGCGGACCATTGTTCCGCAGAAATTGGCCATCCGGACGAAAGTCCAGACCCTAGCGGATGTTCACCAACTGTGTGGGTCTTTAAATTGGGTGAGACCCTGGTTAGGTATACCAACAGAAGACCTAGCCCCCCTTTTCAATTTATTGAAAGGGGGAGAGGAGCTGAGTTCTCCTAGGGAACTCACCCCAGAGGCTCAGGTAGCCCTGGAGAAGGTTCAGAAAATCATTTCGGCCAGGCAGGCCCACCGCTACCATCCGGGCCTGCCATTTAAATTCATTATTCTGGGGAAGCTGCCACATCTTCACGGCTTGATCCATCAGTGGGACAAGAGTTTAAAGGACCAGGGTCTGGGCGACCCCCTCTTAATCATAGAGTGGGTGTTCCTCAGCCACCACAGGTCCAAAAGGATGACAAGGCCACAAGAGCTGATGGCCGAACTGATCCGAAAGGCAAGATCTCGGATCAGGGAGCTGCCAGGCTGTGATTTTGCATGCATTCACCTTCCAATTCAATTGGTTTCGGGCCAACTCAAATTAAAGACCTTTAATGAACTGCTGGAAACCAATGAAATGCTTCAATTCGCATTAGACAGCTACACTGGCCGCGTTGCGGTCGATCGGCCGGCCCATAAACTTTTTAATTCGGAGTTTAAATTATCAATCAAGGGAATTCAGAGTAAGAAGCCTCTAGATGCTCTGACAATATTTACCGACGCGTCCGGGGCATCCCACAAGTCTGTAATGACTTGGAGGGATCCTCAGACTCAGCGGTGGAAGGCTGATGTTGCCATTGTGGAGGCCTCTCCACAAGTAGCTGAATTAGACGCAGTCGTCCGAGCATTTGAGAGGTTTCCTGGTCCCTTCAATTTGGTCACAGATTCCGCATATGTGGCTGGTGTAGTATCTAGAGCGGAATCAGCAGTTCTGCAGGAGGTCTCTAACCAAAAATTGTTTAATTTGCTCTCAAAACTCGTAGAATTAGTCTCCCACCGAGAGCATCCGTTTTTTATAATGCATGTAAGATCACACACTGATCTGCCAGGGTTCATCGCTGAGGGCAACCGTCGGGCTGATTCTTTGGCTGCGGCTGCTGTCACGGTGGGCCCGCTCCCAGATGTGTTTGGCCAGGCTAAGATCAGCCATCAGCTCTTTCACCAAAATGCACCAGGCCTGGTCAGGCAATTCCATCTCACGCAGGATCAGGCCAAGGCGATTGTGGCCACATGTCCCCAATGCCAAGCCCATCAAATGCCTACCATCGCAGCTGGGGCAAACCCCAGGGGCTTGGCGAGCTGTGAAGTGTGGCAGATGGACGTGACACACATCCCATCCTTTGGGAGGTTGTGTTACGTCCATGTCTCCATCGATACCTTCTCAGGAGCTATCTTTGCCTCTGCCCACACAGGTGAGAGGGCGGCGGATGTCCAGAAGCACTTGCTTCTGGCATTCGCTGTCCTGGGCATCCCTAGGGCTTTAAAAACTGACAACGGCCCAGCGTATACCTCCAAGGAGCTGCGGAGCTTCCTGCAACAATGGGGAATAGAGCATAAGACCAGCATCCCCTATTCCCCGACAGGCCAAGCCATGGTGGAGAGGGCCCACCAGAGCCTGAAAAGGATCTTGGAGAAACAACGTGCGGCAGTGAAGGTGGAGACCCCCCACGTCCGGTTGTCGAGAGCTTTGTACACCTTAAACTTCCTAAACTGTTCTTTTGACAATCTGAATCCTCCAGTTGTCCGGCACTTCGGCAGTCACCAACAGCTGCAGCCGAAGGCCAGGCCTCCGGTTCTGATAAGGGATCCGGAGACCTGGCGGATGGAAGGGCCATATGACCTGGTTACCTGGGGGAGGGGATACGCTTGCGTGTCCACTCCCTCAGGGCCGAAATGGATACCATCAAAATGGGTCAAGCCCTTCCTCCCCAAGCAGGCAAAAACATCCGAGACTGTGCCACAGGTGCAGGAGGCATGTTGGCGGCGGAGGAGGAAACCTCTCACTTTCTCTCACCTTTATTTTCTCCACAGGTTCCCTCCGACCGGGTCCCCTTCCTCTCCACCATTGATTCGCGCCCCTTTTCGAGTCGTTCTTGATTCCCGACCTTCCTCCCCTGTCTCAGATTCTTCCCCCGAACTTAATTTACTTTTTGAGACAGAACCATCTCTTTAAGAAAATATTTAAGTTATAACCATGCTTGTTTTGTTTTTTCAGTTTGTCTCCCTTTGCCTGGCCCACACCACGCCAGAATGGCCCAGCTCAGCCCTCAACTGTGGCAGCGCCCAAGCGCTCCTTTACATCTCCTGATCTTCTGCCTCCTCCTTCCACCCTGGGCAGCGTGGATCGTCCCTCAGCCAAAGGTGAATGTCTGGCATACCTTGGCTCAGGCGTTAGGGCAAGATCATATCTGCCTCGACGCAGCATCAGCAGAGGACCCGATGTCGTCGTGCCTTGTGGGGATCCCTTTCTCTCCAGGTGAATTCCCCTCCGCTTTTCAGTCAGCCCTTTCCCCGATTTTGGCACGGAGTCTTACTATCCTTCCTAGTTTTGATTCCAGCAACGCTTGGAGAGACGGAGTGGTAAAGCTGGATCCTTTGCCCTCCGAGCCCACTGAACTCCACCTGCTCGGTTCCGCCAATTCCTCTATTTGTTTTCAATTTGAGTATACCTTTTCCTCTATTGAGAAGGGCAGTGAGGTGGTGCAACAGAATAAAGCTGAATATCAAGCCTACCAGTGGTGCAAGGCCATTTTAAAGATCAGCGGCCCCACCACCACGGGCCGCACCCCATATGCCCTTCCCAGGGGAGCATTCTTAATTTGTGGCGACCGAGCGTGGGCAGGCATCCCCTCTGGTCTGATCGGAGGGCCGTGCACATTAGGCAAGCTGACGCTGTTTAACCCCAACATGACTCAAATTGTGAATTGGAAGAAGACTAACATCACAGCAGAATTGGCCAGGTCCAAAAGAGATCTTAAAGATCTCCCAGAAGACTGTGATGATGAAATTACACATTGGTCCCATTCCAAAACCGTCGCTTTTACCATTCTGTTGCCGTGGGTATCAGTGGCGAAGTCTCTAGGTGAATTGGGCCGCCTAGAGTGTTGGGTGGTTAAGCAAGCCAATTTGACTTCGGCTGCTATATACGACCTCCTCACAGACGAGGAAATAACAAGGAAGGCGACACTCCAGAACAGGGCAGCAATAGATTTCCTATTGCTGCTCCATCATCATCAATGTGAGGAGTTTGAGGGCCTCTGCTGCATGAATTTGTCATCAAGAGCTGAGAACGTCAGACACACCATCCTGAAGATGAAAGACCAAGTCCATCGGATGGAGCAAGAAACATCAGATTGGCTGAGGGACATTTTTAAGGGCTGGGGCTTGGGCAGTTGGGCCAGTTCTGTTCTAGAATCGGTTATGAAAGTTGTTTTAGTTTTATTTTTACTTTTGATTTGCTTTTCGCTGGTCCGTGGGCTGGTCCAAAGACTTGTTAATAAGATCACAGCTCCAAGTGTCAACCAGGTGGTAGCGGGAGAATCTGCAGAGGGAGACACCTATCCTTCGGAGGCAGAGGAAACCGCAGATGAAGAAGAGCTCGCTGCGCCTCCCTTATACCACCAGGAGCTGTGTTTCGAAGAAGAAGACGCCTGGACTGATCAGCCCCGGAATCCAGCCTTTTGAACCTTTTAGTACAGATTTTTCCGTTCTTTTCAATTTTATTTAACAAAAAACGGGGAGATGTTGTGGTGTGTTGGTATGTTCTGTTTCTTCCCCCCCTTTGTTACGATGGTTCTGTCCTCCCAGTTTTCCCCACCCTAGTTTCTGTCTATTACTTAGTTGCTATGGTTGCCCCCATGTCATGTAATTTCCCCACCCTGTATCTCCTAATATGTATTATTTTCCCTCTTCCCTGGGCCCAGTCAATCACTCCCCACCACTCCCAGTCTTCCAGAATGTTCCTCTCAGTGGGAGTAGTGATTGGCTGAGGTCCCGGGGCCCCTCCTTTATAATGTATCGATTAGTTCTCCCTTACAGTCTATTATGTTAAGCACGTCCCCTGACTTCCCCTGATTGGTTTTTTGTAAATCCCACCTCCAGTTACCACCTCCCTTTATAATCCCATGCCCAACTTTTTTTTCTCGCGCGGTCACTCCCTGCTGGTCGCCCCCCGGGACATTAAACTCGTTTGACCCCAGAGAGTGTCCGGCTCTTTTCTGCTCCGCCCTATTCAGCAGCTCTACCCCGAGACCTCGTCCTGCAGGCACAGCCCAAGGCTATTACCGCCGAGGGGTGCTTGAAGCTGCCAGCCCTGGGGCCTTGCCACCGGGGCTGACACCCCCTGCTGCAGTGGGACTGTTGGCCACCTTCTCAGCTAGCCAGGTCACAGGGTCTCCGGCCAGTCATCGCTGCAGAAGCCTAGCAGAGGTATTCCCATGTCCTACAGCACACAAGGTTATCTAGTGCACTCATAGGAATGCTATTCAATTTTGCCTTTTTCTAACCCAGGTGCCACTCCTAATAAAGGCCACAGCCTTGTAATCAGGGTGAAGCTGGAGCCTGAAGGTGCCAGGCAAACTCAGGAGAGGGCAAGTAGCTGCCTTGGTGGGATTTGGCCCACATAACTCTGGACTCATACTTTGGTTTTGGTTTTTTTCATTGTAGCTGACCCAGAAGCTAACAGGCCACCACGAGGCCGTCCAAGGCAGACTCATTTCAGGTGCAATGTGGATCCACATCACCAATCAAACAAAAGATAAGTTGGGGGCTATAGCTTGGAGATGGGATGATGAGAGAGTAGCAGGTTGGGAGTTCTTAGGCCAGATTTTAAAATTACCAGATGGAAAAGCAATCTTCTGCAAGGGCCTCTTAGGATAGCTAAAGGGAGAGGCTTTACTTTTGATGGCAGCTTTTAGGCGGGCAGTGCAGAACAGCTCCGGTCTGTGTCATGTTGTCCGGTGTGCTGTGTTCCCTAGTGTGTCTTTGGGGTCCCTTTTCCCTTCCCCCCTCAATCCCCTCCCCACAAGCATGATGTGTCGTGTTTCATGTCCCCCTTTTTGTCACGTTCTGTGTCACAGGTGTCTGCACATATTTGTGCCGGAGCTGTTCTGCCCTGCCGCGTGGCATGCTGCAGTAGGACAAGCCTGGGAAGTTGGAATTTGTAATGTGGGGTGTACTTGGGCTGTAGATGCTATTCCTAGGTTGGCGTAAGGTGTTTGCAGCTTGTGCGTTGTCCTGGAGGTGTTTGACATATGTTCTAACTTTCTTTCAGGTGCAGATGCCTTGCATCCCTGGCAGAGGGTCAGGGTTAGGAGTAGGAGGTGCTGGGCCTTCTTAGGAGCACTGTGAGTAGCACACTGGTGGGGTTTTGGGTGATGTGGTGCCAAGATCAGGCACTGATGTTTAGTTTTCTCTATAATACAGCTGTCTGAGAGACACCAGCGCGGTCACAGCAGGACCTTCCCAGCTGACGAGGTGGCCTTTCTTTGCACCTGAGACCAGCATCCCCTGATGTCTGAGAGATAAGTAGAGGGCCATGACTCACAGAGGGGATGAAAGCAGTGTGCTGGTTTGGGAATTACTGGGAGGGGTTTTGGAGTCCCCTTGGAGCTGGGGGTGTCCATGTAGTGGCCCCTTAGGCCCCATGAAAGCCAAGTCTCACTTTTGATCACAGTGCTGAGGTGTGCAGCAGGGCAGAGCAGTCCTGGTGTGTCTCGTGTCACTTGTCTATTGTGCATTATGTGTTGCTTGTGTATCTCATGTCTTTTTCTTTAGCCCTTTGAGGGTCCTGTCAGAAACCCTGGCATCATTGGTAGCATCTGTAATCTCTGCATTCCTTGGCCTGGCACCCAGGCCATAGATGCAATTCTGATACCTGTCTGAGCTCCCCAGTCAAAAGTTCTCTGTTTAGAAGCGTCCAGTCAGTTGTCATTTCAGGTCTTGTTCTCAGCTGTATGGACAGCTATGCCCCACCAGGATCCATTATGGTGGATTAGGACTTTGTAATAATACGAATTTAGGTAGAGGCTTCTGATTGTAGGATTCCTAGGCATCCATCTTTGCAGTTCTTGGAAGAAATAATTCAGTTTAGCATCCTCTTCCTCCAGGGTTCTCTGAGCCTCATCAGCTCACCATCGGTTTCAGCTCGGTCATCTTCTTTTGCATTCTCTCAGTCCTTGCAGCTGTTTTCCTTGCTAAGAGATTTCTGTCTGTGTCTTGTGTCCTTTGTTTGTCACGTCTGGTCTGTCCTGTGTCACAGGTGTCTGCACATATTTGGGACGGGGCTGCTCTGCCCTGCCACATAGCCAGCTGCAATAGGAGAATCCCAGGGACTTGAAGTTTGTAATGTGGGGTGTACCTGGACTCTAGATGGGATTTGCAGATGGACATAGGATCTCTGGAGCTCTTCAGTTATCATGCAACTTTTTGACTCTTGTCCTAATTTTTTTTTCAGATTGAGATGGATTAAATCTGTGCCAGAGTGCCCCATCCCAGGTGAGGGGATTCCCCCAAGGAGGTAAGGCCCCATTTGTCTCTGCAGCAGAAGTGTGTATGGTGACTCTGTTACAGCTCTGTTCTTTGTCTTTCTTTTTAGGAAGTCAATCTGGATACCAGCAGCCAAGGTGAGCAGCGGAGAGAAGTAGTTGTTATTGCTCAGCTCTTAGGCATAATGATTTTTCAGCAGATTCATCGTGTCACAAGAGGGATCTGCCCAGTGTCAAGGATGATGTTTGAGACTGAGGCTTCAGGTGAGTTGAGGATTGTGACTGGGAGAGGGAGGGTGAGCAGGTATCCAGTTTAGGAGTTCTTGGGAGGGGGTTTGCAGGCAGCAGAGTGAGAAAGGGTGTTTATTTGAGGGCCCCCCCCCACAAGGCTTCTCAGAAGCCAAATGGAGGCATTCCCATGTCCTACAGCATACAAGGTCCTCCACTGCACTCAGAGGAATGCCGTTTAACTTTGCCTTTCTCTAACCCAGGTGCCACCACTAATGAAGGCCACCGCCTGGGAATCGGGATGAAGCTGGAGCCTGAAGGAGCCAGGCACACTCAGGAGAGGGCAAGTAGCTGCCTGGCAGGTATCTGGCCCACATAATTCTTTGCCCATGCGGTGCCAAGATCAGGCACTGATGTTTGGTTCTCTTTACTCTAGCTGTCTGAGAGACACCAGCGCGGTGCCAGCAGGACCTTCCCCGCTGACGAGGTGGCCTTTCTTTGCACCTGACACAGACTGGCATCCCCAGATGTCTGAGAGATAAGTAGAGGGCTGTGACCCACAGAGAGGATGAAAGCGCGGTGCTGGTTTGGGAATTACCGGGACGGGTTTTTGAGTCCAATTTGGAGGTGTGGGGTGTTCATTAAATGGCTTCTTTGGGCCCATGAAAGCCAAATCTCAGTTTTGATCACAGTGCTGAGGTGTGCAGGGCAGAGCAGTCCCGGTGTGTCTCGGGTCACTTGTCTGTTGTGCATTATGTGTTGTGTTTTTGTATGCCATGTCTTTTACTTTAGGCAGGCCTGTCAGGAACCTTGGCATCATTGGTAGCATCTGTGATCTGTGCATTCCTTGGGCTGGCACGCAGGCCATAGAACTTTTGACTCGGGAGCTCAGACAGGCATCAGACTCTCTTCTCTGTTTGGAAGCATTCCATGTGTTCTCTTTTTAGGTCTTGTTCTGAGCTGTATGGACAGCTGTATGCTCCACCTGGATCCATTGTGGTGGATTAGGACTTGTAATAATATGAGGTTAGGTAGAGGATTCTGACCATAAGATTTCTAGGCATCCCTCTCTGCTGTTCTTGCAATAAATCATTGAGTTAGCTGCTTCTTCTTCCAGGGTTCTCTGAGTCTCAGCAGCTGACCTTCAGTTTCAAGTCAGTCATCTCCTTTTGCATTTTCTCAGTCCTTGCAGCCATTTTCCTTGCCAAGAGATTTTTGTCTGTGGGTTGTGCCCTTTGTTTGTCACGTCCTGTCTGTCCTGTGTCACGGGTGTCAGCACACATTTGGGCTGGAGCTGCTCTGCCCTGCCGCATAGCCTGGTGCGATAGGACAAGTCCTGAGGGCTTGGGATGTGTAATGTGGGGTGTAGTTTGATCCTAGATGGGATTTGTAGATGGACACAGGATGTCTGGAGCTCATCAGTTATCCTGCAGCAGTTTGACTCTTGTCCTAACTTTTTTCAGATTCAGATGGATTAAATCAGTGCCTAAGGGCCCCATCCAGGGTGAGGGGATTCCCACAAGCAGGTGAGGCCCCATTTGTCTCTGCAGCAGAAGTGTATGTGGTGACTGTGTTACAGCTCTGTTCTTTGTTTTTCTTTTTAGGAAGTCAATCTGGATACCAGCAGTCAAGGTGAGCAGTAGAGACAAGTAGTTGTTTTTGTTCAGCTCTCAATTGTTTGTGCAATTCTAAGTTTCTGTTCTCATTGGTGTGCTTTAGGCAATCTACTCGGAGCATGCCAAGCCCCTGTCGCCACCCGGCCGATGCACTGGGTTTCCTGCAGATGCGAGTCCTGCGCATGTGTTACAGGACCCGGTGATGAAGCCCTGAACTTCTCTATTTAATGGCGCTATCTGCGTGGCCTTCGGCAACTGCCAAGATGTTTTGGTGAGTGGTGGAAGTAGGGAGGAGGAGCGAGGGTTCGCTCAGGTTTCAGCTGTGCCAAATCACCTTATACTCTCTTAATCCAGGTGTCCCCTGTGACTATGGCCTCGGTCTCTGAGCGTGCCCGAAGTGTGCAGCCTGAGGTGCTGGGTGTTCCTAGGAGCACGGTGAGTAGCAGACTGGTGGGGTTTTGGGCAATGGGGTGCCACGGTCAGGCAGTGACGTTTCGTTTTCTTTAATACATGTCTGAGAGACACCAGCCCGGTGCCAGCAGGACCTTCCCAGCCAACGAGGTGGCTTTTTATTGCACCTGACAGGGACCAGCATACCCCGATGTCTCAGATAAGTAGAGGGATGTGACCCGCAGAGGGGATGAAAGCGGGGTGCCGGTTTGGGAATTACCGGGAGGGATTTTTGAGTCCGCTTTGTAGGTGGGGGGTGTTCATGAAGTGGCCCCTTAGGCCCCATAAAAGCCAACTCACTTTTGATCACGGTGCTGAGGTGTGCACGGCAGAGCAGTCCCGGTGTGTCTTGTGTCACTTGTCTGTTGTGCCTTGTGTGTTGTTTGTGTATCTCATGTCTTGTACCTTAGGCCTTTGAGGGTCCTGTCAGAAACCCTGGCATCATTCTTTGCATCTGTGATCTCTGCATTCCCTGGTCTGGCACGCAGGCCATAGAACTTCTGATCTGGGAGCTCAGACAGGCATCAGACTCTCTTCCCTCTTTGGAAGCATCCCATCTGATGTCTTTTTAGGTCTTGTTGTGAGCTGTGCGGACAGCTGTGCCCCACCTGGATCCATTGTGGTGGATTAGGACTTGTGATTATATGAGGTTAGGTAGAGGATTCTGACTGTAGGATTCTTAGGCATCCATCTGTGTTGTTCTTGGAATAAGTCATTCAGTTTGCATCTTCTTCTTCCAGGGCTCTCTGAGCCTCATCAGCTCACCATTGCTCTCAGCTCGGTCATCTCCTTTTGCATTCTCTGAGTCCTTGCAGCCATTTTCCTTGCCAAGAGATTTCTGTCCGTGTGTTGTGCCCATTGTTTGTCCTGTCCTGTCTGTCCTGTGTCACGGGTGTCTGCACACATTTGTAGCGGAGCTGCTCTGCCCTGTTGCCTAGCCTGGTGCAATAGGACCAATCCTGGGGACTCTGGAATTTGTAATGTTGGGTGTACTTGGACTCTAGATGATATTCCTCGGTTGATAGAAGGTTTTTGCAGCTTTTGAGTTATCCTGCTGGTGTTTGACCTATGTTCTTACTTTCTTTCAGGTGCAGGTGCATTGCATCCATGGCTGCGCACCCCGTCCTGGGTGAGGGGTTTCCTGAAATCAGGTCAGTCACCATTTGTCTGTGCAGGGTGTGTGGCAAGTGTGACCCTGTTACAGGTCTGTTCTTTGTCTTTATTTTTAGGAAGCATAGCTGGATCTCAGCAGTCAAGTTCAAGAAGGCTAGGTGAGCAGTGGCCAGTAGCCTTCATTGTTGCTGAGGTCTCAATTCCTGGGGCAAGTCTAAGTCTCCATTCTTGTTTTTGTGTCTTAGTCAAGCCACTCTGAGCACGTCAAGCGGCCATCCCCCACCAGAAGACGGACCAGGTTTGCTGCCCTTGTCAGCCCTGTCTTCCGGGTAGCTGTCGGGAACCGCCGAGGAATTGCGGTAAGTCGGGCCAGTAGGGATGAGGAGCGAGGGTCCACTCAGTTTTCAGCAATCCCACATCATTTGCTGTCCTCTTCATGCAGGTGTACTCTGTGATGGTGGTATCGGTGTCTGAGCATGGCTGACGTGTGTGACTCCAGGAGATCGGCCATTGTTAGGAGAATGGTGAGTAGCAGACTTCTGGCTTTTGGCCGATGCGGTGCCAAGATCAGGCACCGATGTTTGGTTTTCTTTAATCTAGCTGTCTGAGAGACAACAGCCCGGTGGCAGCAGGAACTCCCCAGCTGGTGAGGCGGCCTTCCTTTGCACCCGATACAGACCAGCATCACCAGATGTCTGAGAGATAAGTAGAGGGCTATGAATCACAGAGGGGATGAAAGTGGGGTGCTAGGTCAGACTCCCAGGGTGGGGGGTTTGAATTGGCTCTGGAGATGTGGGTAGCCAAGATGTGGCCCCTTAGGCTTCATAAAAGCAAAGTCTCAGTTTTGGTTACGGTGCTGAGCCGGGCAGCAGGGCAGAGCAGTCCCGGTGTGTCTCGTGTCACTTGTCTTTTGTGTATTGTGTGTTGTGTGGATATGTCATGTCTCTTATCTTAGCCCTCTGAGGGGCCTCTCAGAAACCTTTCCTAGCATCAGTGATCTCAGCGTTCTTTGCCCTGGCATCCGTGCCATGGAACTCTTGACCCGGGAGCCCAGACAGGCATCGGAATTGCATTTCTTTTTAGAAGCATCCCGTCAGATGTCTTTTCAGGTCTTGTTGTCAGCTGTATGGTCAACTGCACCCTGCAAGGTTGCATTATGGCTGATTAGGACTTGTGAGAATGTGAGCTCAGGTAGAGCATTGTGACTTTAGGGCTCGTGGGCATTCATCTTTGCAGTTCTTGGACTGAATCATTGAGTTTAGCATCTTCTTTTTCCAGGGATCTCTGAGCCTGATCAGCTCACCCTCAGTCTCACCTTGGTCATCTCATTTTGCATCCTCTCAGTCCTTGCAGTCATTTTCCTTGGCTAGAGGTTTCTGTGTGTGTTTTGTTCCCGTTGTTTGTCACGTCCTGTCCTGTGTCACGGGTGTCTGCACACGTTTGTGACGGAGCTGCTCTGCCCTGCCCCATAGCCTGGTGCAATCGGAGGCATCTCGGGGGCTTGTAATTGGTAATGTGGGGTGTAGTTGGACTCTAGATAGGATTTGTAGATGGGCACGAGATGACTGGAACCCATAAGTTATCCTGCAGCCCTTTGACTTTTGTCCTAACTCTCTTTCAGATGCAGGATAAAATCCAGGGCAGAGCCCCCCATCCCGGGTGAGGGCATTCCCCCAAGCAGGTCAGTCACTGTTTTCCTTGGTAGAGGAAGCATAAATGATGGCTGTCACAGCTCTGTTGCCTTTCCTTTTAGGAAGTCAAGGCAGAGAGCTGCAGTCCAGGCCAGTGGGCAAGGTGAGCATTGCGTAGCGTGCAGAAGCAGTTTTATTGCTGAGGTCTCAGTTTCTGGTGCAGCTCTAACTATCTCCTCTTGTTTTCTTTTTTTTTGTTATTTTAGGTGGTCCACTTGTGATCTATCCTGGCTGAGCATGCTCATGCCAGGTGGGTGCAAGCTTAAGGTATTGGTGTGGCATACTTGTCACGGTAGGGAGGTTGTGTTTTCACAGTATCTCAGCATGCTTTTTTGCTTTGTTTCTTTGCAGGTGCTGTCGCTGCCCTAAGCATGACCAAGGAACAGAGGAGGGCAGGTGAGTCGGTGTTTAGGCAGGCTCACTCATAGGGGAGCGTTATGCAGCAGCACGCTAAGCGGGTACATTTTCTTTTTGCAGGTGTCTTCTGGGCAGCCTCCGGAGTCAAATCAAGTTTTGAGGTGAGCTGGGGCAGGGGTGTGGAGGAGTCCTGGGGATTACTGTTTTTGAGGGCAATAGTCACGTTTTCTGTTGCGTCTTAGGTACCCTGAGGATGCTCGTAGCCACAGCTTGGAAGCGGCAGCACCGAAGCACACACATTGAGAACATCTCAACGTGCACGTCCGACTGAGGATGGATTTTGTCCGCTTGTCTTCCAAAAGCTAAGTGTCGGGGCCAGTGGTTGGGAGAATGGGAAAAGCCATCGCAGGGGGCAGTTTCATGTCAGCTTAGCGGAGAGGTCTGTAGTGGGCTGGTCTCTCTGGAATTAGAGAGGGTTTGTCCTCAGCCTCACCAGAGCCTTTGCCGGGCAGGGCAGTTCCGACCCATCTCCACGTTCTTGTGAACTTTGCGTCGTCAGCCGTCCTCGACTCGGCATCATCACGGCTCTTTCCCCCGAGGGGCTCGCCTTCGGGTCCGGAGCTATCGCCACGGTCATCTGGTCGTCCGCTTCCTTCTCTAGGCTTGCTGAGCGTCTCGAGCGTCTTCCTAACTGCTTTGACACTAACTTCTTTTTGCGAGCTACATTTCATCATCATGTGCCATCATCATAGGGCTTCCTTTCCTTTGGCATCATCAGCCTGTGGCTCATCTTGTGTTTGCAATCTCAGATCCCTAAGGGGAAAGTTCCCACTTGTCTTTGTGTTAGGTCATCTGTGTCTGTTATGTTGTCCGTGTCTGTGTTACGTAGTGTGTGTCCATTGTCTTTCACATCATAAGGCCTTTCTTACATCTCGACGCTTTGTCGGCACTGTTCTGTGCCATATTGCCTATATTCTACTCATGTTCCTTTCTGGATCTTCCTTATTCTGCCCTGTTTATATTTTTACTCTTTGAGCCAGGTCGGATTACAGAAGATGTTCTCATCAGTCTTCCTTGTCACTACCAGCTTTGGTAGTGCCTTTTTTCTCCATGACATTTTCTTGGACTTCTAGAGCAGTGTCTTATACCCTCCTCATGTGACTGCAGTAGTTCTATAGGTTCCATCTTCTGAAAGGGTATAGGTCTCAGGAATTAATCTCGCAGAGTTATCTTAAGTCCTGTTTTTGCGTGTACCTGTGTTGGCTTATATTGTATGTGCTTATGTTGTATGTACTTGTGTTGGCTTATACTGTATGTAGTTATGTTGCATGTACCTGTGTTGGTTTATACTGTATGTACTTATGTTGCATGTACCTGTGTTGGCTTATACTGTATGTACCTGTGTTGGCTTATACTGTATGTGCCTATGTTGGCTTATACTGTATGTACTTATACTGTATGTACTTATGTTGGCTTATACTGTATGTACCTGTGTTGGCTTATACTGTATGTCGTTACGTTGCATGTACCTGTGTTGGCTTATACTGTATGTACCTGTGTTGGCTTATACTGTATGTACTTAAAATGTATGTAAGTGCATTGCCTTATGTTGTCTGTGCTTGCACTGTATGCATTGGCTTATATTGTGTGTACCTATGTTGTACCACTTATGGTCGGAGCTGCCCTGCCCTGGCAGCTAGTCACAGTTAGGTGGAACAGTTATAGAAATTTTCCTGTTGATCTGTGTTTTGTGGGATTTTGGGTAGAAAACTTAGCGGTTCAGAGCGGGGACAATTCCTGGCTGTCAGATTGGCACTTGTTGACCACTTTTTGTTGTCTCACAGGTCCCTGAGGCTACCGATTTCCCTAATCTACCATTTGATGTCAGGGAGGGGCAGCCAGAAGATGTGTTGAAGCACGTTCTTCAGCGTTGCAGGTAAGGGCCGCAGCGAGCATGTAAGTGGGAAGACTGTGTGAGCATGTGTGAGAGCACGTGGCTGTGTTTGTCTGTGTCTGCTTGTCTCTCTGTGCGTGAGCACAGGGTGAGTGGATTTAACCTTGTGTGTGTGACTTTTGCTTTTCAGGTTTTTCAACCCATTTTTAAATTTAGAATAAAAAATCCCCAGCCGGGGTTTTTTTTTTTTTTCCCCTGGCTGGGTTTTTTTTTTCCTCGGTCCCGGTCGGTCCGCGAGGCGACGTTCATCGCCAAAGTTTGGGCACGGAACGGCCAGGGACCGGGGTTTTGGTCAGGCAGGCGGATTTTTTTGGAGGCTCCCGGGAACCACGTTCCCGAGGAGCGGCGTGAATGTGTTGTGAGGGTTAGCAGAGCGGTTGAGGTGAGAGTCAGTGTGGGTTTGTGTGTGTGTGTTGAAGGGCTGTAGGGTTGTAACCTTGTATGCTGTTTGCTTTTCAGGTTTTTCAACTCATTTTTAAATTTAGAATAAAAAAATCCCCAGCCGGGGGGTTTTTTTTTTTTCCCCCCGGCTGGGTTTTTTTTTCCTCGGTCCCCGGTCGGTCTGCGAGGCGACGTTCATCGCCAAAGTTTGGGCACGGAACGGCCAGGGACCGGGGTTTTGGTCAGGCAGGCGGATTTTTTTGGAGGCTCCCGGGAACCACGTTCCCAAGGAGCGGCGTGAATGTGTGGTGAGGGTTAGCAGAGCGGTTGAGGTGAGAGTCAGTGTGGGTTTGTGTGTGTGTGTTGAAGGGCTGTAGGGTTGTAACCTTGTATGCTGTTTGCTTTTCAGGTTTTTCAACTCATTTTTAAATTTAGAATGAAAAATCCCCAGCCGGGGGTTTGTTTTTTTTTTTCCCCCGGCTGGGTTTTTTTTTTCCTCGGTCCCGGTCGGTCTGCGAGGCGACGTTCATCGCCAAAGTTTGGGCACGGAACAGCCAGGGACCGGGGTTTTCGTCAGGCAGGAGGATTTTTTTGGAGGCTCCCGGGAACCATGTTCCCAAGGACCTATGATTGTTGGGGTTTAATGTAGTAGTTTTGGTGAGAGGGCTGGTGGGTTTGTGTGCTATTTGAAGGGAGTGTCTGTGGTAGGTGAGTGTTGTTTTTTCTGTGGTTTTGTTGTTTTGGGTTTCATGTAACGATAAATTAACATGTAATGTAAATAGCAAAAGGTTGTATTGCTTTGTATTGCTTTGTATTGCTTTGTATTGCTTTGTATTGCTTTGTATTGCTTTGTATTGCTTTGTATTGCTTGTCGTGTCTAGGGATTGTATCTGCGCTTGCATTTGTATACACTGTTTCTATGACTTTTGCTGATTTTATGTAATAAAGTTGAATCACCCCTAATAAAGATACCCCCTGCCCTTCCCTAAACCTCCCCCCTCCCCCCACCGCTCCTGTCTTTTTGGTGTGGTTTTGTAATTTCTTTCCTCTGTCTTTCTTCCTTTTGCTCCTTACTTTCCTTTTTTATTTTTTACTTCACTTCCATCTGTCTCCTACCCTTTGTTTCTGTTTCTCACTCTTTCTGAATCTGTCTTGCTTCTGTAACTGTTTTTTTTCTCTCTCTACTTTTCACCTCTATTTCTTTTCCTTTGTAACTTTCACCTGTGCTCTTCCTGCTTCTTTTTCTGTCTGTGTTCTCCTTTTCCTTGGTTTGTCTTTTTTTGCTCTTAGTCTTTTCCTTTTTCACTCTACCCTGAGTTTTTGCTTAACTCTAATCCTAACCACTTTTTTTCCTTTCTAACTCCTGTTCTTCAGTTTTTCCACCCTCCTTTTCTTTTCTGTCTCTGTCTTTGTTTCTCTCTCTGTGTTTTCTTCTCCTCTGTCTCTCTGTCTTCTTTTTTTCTGTCTTTTCTTCTGTCTCTGTCTTTTTGTCTCTGTCTTTTTGTCTTTTTCTCTCTCTCTTCTCTCCTTTCTTTTTCTCTATCTTCTATCTTCTTTCTTTTTCTCTTTGCTGTCTCTTGTCTCCATTTTTCTTTTCTCTCTTTCTATTTTTCTCTCTGACTTTTTTCTTCTCTCTTTTTTTGTCTCTTCTCTTTCTTTTCTCTCTCTCTCTTTTTTCTCTCTCTATTTCTAACTTTGTTTTCCTTTCTAGCTTTAGTTTAAAAAAAGCAGCAGTAGAAACTTTCAGGCTCCCTGGGAGTAAAGCAAAAAAAAAAAAAATTAAAACAAAGCATTTACTCCCCGGGAGCCTGAAATTTTCTACTGCTGCACCAGACATATAGTTTTTCTTCTTTTTATATACAGTATATAGAAACCACACCCACTCCTAATTAGTACCCCCAGCTGTCACCAATCAGTACCCAAACACCCACCCCGAGGCAGTCCCGCCCCCTACTTAGTCCCCCCCACCCAGCTGCCACCTCCCCCCGTGCCCAAGCACCCACCCGGTAATTAGTCCCCCCGCCCCTGGACACCATCCCCAAGCACTCACCCAGCTGCTGCCACGCCCATCGGCAAGCACCCACCCCCTAGCTGCCGTCCCCCAGTACCCAAGCACCCACCCCCTGTTGTTCCCCCACCCCTAGCTGCTACCCCGCCAGTGCACCGCCACCCACCCCCTGTTGTCCACCACCCCGCACTCACCCAGCTGCTGCCACGCCCATCGGCAAGCACCCACCCCCTAGCTGCCGTCCCCCAGTACCCAAGCACCCACCCCCTGTTGTTCCCCCACCCCTAGCTGCTACCCCGCCAGTGCACCGCCACCCACCCCCTGTTGTCCACCACCCCATCGCTGAAGCAACAGCGCCCCCTGCTGTCCCACCCGGCATAGTGCAATTACAGCGCCGCGTTACAGCGCCCCCTGCCGTCCACAGCGCCACACTGCATGCACAACGCTGCCACGTGACGTCACGAAAGCGACACACCCCCGGAAGGACCCCCCCCGGGCATAGCCGTCCTTCCCACTGCCCGATCGAAACCCCGACCCCCACCCCGCGCCCCAGAAGCCGCCCCCCACCACACCACCGGCCACACGCGAACCGGAATAGCATTCCGCGGCCACCGGGACTCACGGCAACCCCCAAAAAACCCCCCAAATCCCGAAAAAAAATCCGGTCCCGGCCGGCCGCCATGTTGCCGGAAGTGACGTCATTCACATGGGCGCCGCCATGTTGTTTCCGTACCACGTGCTCTCCTGGGCGCCGCCATCTTGTTGTTACCGGAAGCCAGCCCCGGGCGCGGCCATGTTGTTGCCGGAAGTTACCGCTGGAGGCCGCCATGTTGTTGCCGGAAACCACGTGACAGCATGGACGCCGCCATCTTAGAAAACCATCACGTGACCGCGTGGGGGCCGCCATCTTAGATCAGGGTTAGTTTTACCGATTAATTTTAACAATTAGGGTTGATTTAGCCAGGATTTGGACCCCACCCCCTAATAATTAGCGCCATCCACATCCCCTTTTCCCTGACCTAACCCTAATTAGCCCTCCCCCAGCTGTTTCCACCCCCATCCCCCTTTCCCTGACCTAACCCTAATTAGTCCTCCCCCAGCTGTTGCCACCCCCGTCCCCTTTTCCCTGCCCTAACCCTAACACCTCATCCCCAATCCCCTACCCTAACCCTAACCCCAACCCTAGGCCCTAACCCTAACCCTAGGCCCTAACCCTAAGTACTAGGGTTTTCAGGAGTACCTTTTTCCCCAGAGTATCATTTTTTCAGGAGTATCTTTTCCCCAAGAGTACCATTATTTCAGGAGTACTATTTTTTCCGGAGTAACATTTTTTCAGGAGTACTCATTCTTTCAGAAGTACTTGTTTTTTTGGAAGTATTTGTTTTTCAGGAGTATTCATTTTTCAGGAGTACTAGTTTTCTTCAGGAGTACTAGGGTTGGGGTACTGGGTTGGGGTACTGGGTTAGGGTTGGGGTACTGGGTTAGGGTTAGGGTTAGGGTTAGGGTTAGGGTTAGGGTTTAGGGTTAGGGTTAGGGTTAGGGGTTAGGGTTAGGGTTAGGGTTAGGGTTAGGGTTAGGGTTAGGGTTAGGGTTAGGGTTAGGGTTAGGGTTAGGGTTAGGGGTTAGGGTTAGGGTTAGGGTTAGGGTTAGGGTTAGGGTTAGGGTTAGGGTTAGGGTTAGGGTTAGGGTTAGGGTTAGGGTTAGGGTTAGGGTTAGGGTTAGGGTTAGGGTTAGGGTTAGGGTTAGGGTTAGGGTTAGGGTTAGGGTTAGGGTTAGGGTTAGGGTTAGGGTTAGGGTTAGGGTTAGGGTTAGGGTTAGGGTTAGGGTTAGGGTTAGGGTTAGGGTTAGGGTTAGGGTTAGGGTTAGGGTTAGGGTTAGGGTTAGGGTTAGGGTTAGGGTTAGGGTTAGGGTTAGGGTTAGGGTTAGGGTTAGGGTTAGGGTTAGGGTTAGGGTTAGGGTTAGGGTTAGGGTTAGGGTTAGGGTTAGGGTTAGGGTTAGGGTTAGGGTTAGGGTTAGGGTTAGGGTTAGGGTTAGGGTTAGGGTTAGGGTTAGGGTTAGGGTTAGGGTTAGGGTTAGGGTTAGGGTTAGGGTTAGGGTTAGGGTTAGGGTTAGGGTTAGGGTTAGGGTTAGGGTTAGGGTTAGGGTTAGGGTTAGGGTTAGGGTTAGGGTTAGGGTTAGGGTTAGGGTTAGGGTTAGGGTTAGGGTTAGGGTTAGGGTTAGGGTTAGGGTTAGGGTTAGGGTTAGGGTTAGGGTTAGGGTTAGGGTTAGGGTTAGGGTTAGGGTTAGGGTTAGGGTTAGGGTTAGGGTTAGGGTTAGGGTTAGGGTTAGGGTTAGGGTTAGGGTTAGGGTTAGGGTTAGGGTTAGGGTTAGGGTTAGGGTTAGGGTTAGGGTTAGGGTTAGGGTTAGGGTTAGGGTTAGGGTTAGGGTTAGGGTTAGGGTTAGGGTTAGGGTTAGGGTTAGGGTTAGGTTAGGGTTAGGGTTAGGGTTAGGGTTAGGGTTAGGGTTAGGGTTAGGGTTAGGGTTAGGGTTAGGGTTAGGGTTAGGGTTAGGGTTAGGGTTAGGGTTAGGGTTAGGGTTAGGGTTAGGGTTAGGGTTAGGGTTAGGGTTAGGGTTAGGGTTAGGGTTAGGGTTAGGGTTAGGGTTAGGGTTAGGGTTAGGGTTAGGG